>NC_135335.1:112286195-112588637 GCF_023851605.1 Tamandua tetradactyla | reverse complement strand
AAGAGTGGTTGTTAAGATAGATTAGGTAGAGGCATGTCTCTACCCATTTGGGTGGGTCTTGATTAGTTTCTGAAGTCCTATAAAAGAGGAAACATTTTGGAGAATGAGAGATTCAGAGAGCGCAGAGAAGAATGACATAGCCATGAGAAGCAGGGAGCCCATAAGCCAGTGACCTTTGAAGATGAAGAAGGAAAACACCTCCCACCTGCCTTTCTAGATGAGAGAGAAACCCTGACTATGTTCGCCATGTGCCTTCTCACTTGAGAGAGAGACCCTGAACTTCATCGGCCTTCTTGAAGCAAGGTATCTTTTCCTGGATGCCTTAGATTGGACATTTCTATAGACTTGTTTTAACTGGGACATTTTCTCAGCCTTAAAATTGTAAACTAGCAACTTATTAAATTCCCTTTTTTAAAAGCCATTCCATTTCTGGTATATTGCGTTCTGGCAGCTAGCAAACTAGACCACATGCTATGAGCGATGTTCAAAAGGAAACCATCAGCACTACCACAGCAACAGCAGAGGTAAATAATGGGGGGAGGGACAAGAGGTAAGAGGAAGTTTAGATCTCTTATTTGACAAGGGTGTGCTTATTGGTTTTCTTTCTCTTGGGAACAATGAAATTATCTAAAATTGAGAGTGTTGATGGACGGTGGACCTTGGGACGTCTACATGATACCTGATGAATGCAGATGGCTGAAAGATGCACTGATGGAGTAGACTGGTGAACAATGGTGTATACTTATGAATGAAGGTTGTGCTGCTACAAAAAAGAACAAAGTTGTGTGGCATGCAACGATGTAAATGAACATGTGGGACATTTGGTGAGACAAAATAGGCCAGAAACAAAAGAAAGAGAATGATATGGTCACCTTTAGAAAATACTTATAAGAAAACAGGGGCCTAGATTGTAAGCTTTTAGAGCAGACACATTAAGTAAAGAGTGGTGATTATTATTCCTGGATTTTGAGAGGCTGTTTATATATATATAACCTGCTATTTAGAGATAAGGACAAAGCTGAACAGGTTGGGGTTAAAGTAATTCAGAACACAGGGGTAAGGAAGACAGTGTCTGTATTTTAGAACCACACATACTCTTTGAGACCAATGAAAGAAAGGTTTATTTGGTCTGGAACTGAAATTTTCTGTAGTGCATAATCTAACTTAACCTATCTGTATAGCTCATTTGAACAACTGAAACACAGGGAGCACAGAATAAGAAAGAGGTCCTTTAATCCTGTATAGATTATTGTAATGTCTAGATACATCCTAGAGTATATTAAGGAGATAATCGAAAAGTACTGGCAAAGTCCCCTGAGGGAGGGGAGAAAAAATACGGAACTGTTAAACTTTACCATCAGTGAATCTCTCAATACTGTGTTAAACTTTAGGGACATCCAAATCAATAGGACATGCCCTTGATCAGGAGGCTTACTCTTGTGAAACTTACATAGTCAGTGAAGAAACTTAGACTACCTATAGGCATGCCTAAGAGTTACTTCTGGAGGACCTCTGTTGCTATTCAGATGCGGCCTCAGTCTCTCTAAACCCAACTCTGCAAGCAAAATCACTGCCCTCCGTCCGACGTGGGTCATGACATCCAGGGGTGAAAGTCTCCCTGGTGACATGGGAGATGACTCCCAGGGATGAATCCAGACCTGATACTGTAGGATCAACAATTACATCCTGACAAAAGGGGGAAAAGAAATGCAATTAATAAAGTTCAGTGGCAGAGGGAGTTCAAATAGAGTCAAAAGGCTGCTCTGGAGGTTGCTCTTAGGCATGTTTTAGTTAGACCTTGCTACCTATTAGAACCTGCCAACCCCCAACTAGGACCATTCCAGCCAATCCTAAAGAAATCCAGGGCAATATATAAGATTCCACAAGGGTTCCAGGCACTAGAGTAACTTTCCAGAAACCTACAACTTCCAGATGGGCCCCTGGTTCAGAGAAGTCCTGAAACCTAGAGGGCCCAGCCTCTCCAGAACATCAGATAGCTCCATCTTCCTACCCCATATTAGTTACAGACCCTTTCAATATGAAAAATTTAGAATCGCCATAGCCTGAACACCCCTAAAGAGAGGGATGGAAACATCAAAGGTGATGGTGTAGTTATACAGAGAAGACAGGATTTAACAAATGAATATGAACGCTGAATCATTAAATGGATATCTCTTTTAGTCTCTAGTATTTTAGAGCAGCTAGAAGTAAAAGCCTAAAATTGTAAAACCGTAACCCCTGTGAAACTCTGAAATATGTTCTACAACTAATTTTGGTGTTGTGCTTTGAAATTTATTGCTTTTTTGTATATATGTTATTTTTCACGAAAAAAGAAGGAAAAGAAGTCGATTGTGAAGATAAAAAAATATTTAAGCCCTCTAGCCTCCTATATTCTGGAGCAGCTAGAAGGAAAAATATGAGAGGATCATATGTTAGCTCATGACAAACTCTGGGATCAGTCCTGTAACTACTTGTTGAAGAGTGCTTTGAAAACTATTGCTTTTTTATTTCTTTGTTTTGTATATATGTTATACTATACAATTAAAAAAAATTTTTTTTAATCCTATATACACACAAAAAGGTCCTCAATTCTTCGTAGACCATAATGTATGACGTAAGGGATAATAAGGGGATATGAGAAGTGGAGACAGCCAAACAGTGGATTTATGCAAAATAATTCCTACTTAGGAAGAATCCCTCATGGCTTTTCCCTGACTTTCCTAAACTACTCATATTTTCCTCCTTATTTGAACCTTTAAAACACATGTACCTCTTTTTTTTTTTTATTAATTAACGGAAAAAAAGAAATTAACCCAACATTTAGAAATCATACCATTTTACATATGCAATCAGTAATTCTTAACATCATCACATAGATGCATGATCATTGTTTCTTAGTACATTTGCATCGGTTTAGAAGAACTAGCAACACAACCGAAAAAGATATAGAATGTTAATATAGAGAAAAAAATAAAAGTAATAATAGTAAGAACAAAACAAAACAAAACAAAACAAAACAAAAACCTATAGCTCGGATGCAGCTTCATTCAGTGTTTTAACATGATTACTTTACAATTAGGTATTATTGTGCTGTAAATTTTTGAGTTTTTGTATCTAGTCCTGTTGCACAGGCTGTATCCCATCAGCTCAAATTACCCATTATCTTACCCTGTTTCTAACTCCTGCTGAACTCTGTTACCAATGACATATTCCAAGTTTATTCTCGAGTGTCGATTCACATCATTGGGACCATACAGTATTTGTCCTTTAGTTTTTGGCTAGACTCACTCAGCATAATGTTCTCTAGGTCCATCCATGTTATTACATGCTTCATAATTTTATCCTGTCTTAAAGCTGCATAATATTCCATCGTATGTATATACCACAGTTTGTTTAGCCACTCGTCTGTTGATAGACATTTTGGCTGTTTCTATCTCTTTGCAATTGTAAATAATGCTGCTATAAACATTGGTGTGCAAAAATGTCCGTTTGTGTCTTTGCCCTTAAGTCCTTTGAGTAGATTCCCAGCAATGGTATTGCTGGGTCGTATGGTAATTCTATATTCAACTTTTTGAGGAACCGCCAAACTGCCTTCCACAGTGGTTGCACCATTTGACATTCCCACCAACAGTGGATAAGTGTGCCTCTTTCACCGCATCCTCTCCAGCACTTGTCATTTTCTGTTTTGTTGATAATGGCCATTCTGGTGGGTGTGAGATGATATCTCATTGTGGTTTTGATTTGCATTTCTCTAATGGCCAGGGACATTGAGCATCTCTTCATGTGCCTTTTGGCCATTTGTATTTCCTCCTCTGAGAGGTGTCTATTCAAGTCTTTTTCCCATTTTGTAATTGGGTTGGCTGTCTTTTTGTTGTTGAGTTGAACAATCTCTTTATAAATTCTGGATACTAGACCTTTATCTGATATGTCGTTTCCAAATATTGTTTCCCATTGTGTAGGCTGTCTTTCTACTTTCTTGATGAAGTTCTTTGATGCACAAAAGTGTTTAATTTTGAGGAGCTCCCATTTATTTATTTCCTTCTTCAGTGCTCTTGCTTTAGGTTTAAGGTCCATAAAACCGCCTCCAATTGTAAGATTCATAAGATATCTCCCTACATTTTCCTCTAACTGTTTTATGGTCTTAGACCTAATGTTTAGATCTTTGATCCATTTTGAGTTAACTTTTGTGTAGGGTGTGAGATATGGGTCTTCTTTCATTCTTTTGCATATGGATATCCAGTTCTCTAGGCACCATTTGTAGAGAGCCGCTTTCCGGGTTTGGCCTAGTGGACACGCTGCAGCCTGCTCTAGAGTTCCCCCCGCCCATCGAGTGAGCCAAGATGGCGCTCACATCCTGCTTCCGCAAATGACGCACACGCCCACCAACCCTATCTTCCAATCACCTCTGTATACGTGGCACTAACCTATTGGGTTTGGGCACAGTATATAAGAGGTTACCTGGACGGGGTGGGTGGAGACGACCCACAGGGAGCCGTGCCTGACGGCCGCATAGAGGCTGTTCCCCCGCGGGATATTTCGCCCGCGCGGAACCTGTAACAGAGAATGCAAGCTTAACTCCAGTAAAGGTCTGTGCTTACAACTGCTACGTGTCTTGGACCTGTGTTTCTCACCAGCGCGGATTTGTCTGCGTCTCTCTGTCTCTCCTCATTGTCTCACCCGCCGGCCGGGGGCTTGACGCTGAGCGAGAAGTCGCGGACAACCATTTATTGAAGAGACTGTTCTGTCCCAGGTGAGTTGGCTTGACTGCCTTATCAAAGATCAAATGTCCATAGATGAGAGGGTCTATATCTGAGCACTCTATTCGATTCCATTGGTCGATATATCTATCTTTATGCCAATACCATGCTGTTTTGACCACTGTGGCTTCATAATATGCCTTAAAGTCAGGCAGTGCAAGACCTCCAGCTTCGTTTTTTTTCCTCAAGATGTTTTTAGCAATTCGGGGCACCCTGCCCTTCCAGATAAATTTGCTTATTGGTTTTTCTATTTCTGAAAAATAAGTTGTTGGGATTTTGATTGGTATTGCATTGAATCTGTAAATCAATTTAGGTAGGATTGACATCTTAACTATATTTAGTCTTCCAATCCATGAACATGGTATGCCCTTCCATCTATTTAGGTCTTCTGTGATTTCTTTTAGCAGTTTTTTGTAGTTTTCTTTATATAGGTTTTTTGTCTCTTTAGTTAAATTTATTCCTAGGTATTTTATTCTTTTAGTTGCAATTGTAAATGGGATTTGTTTCTTGATTTCCCCCTCCGCTTGTTCATTGCTAGTGTATAGAAATGCTACAGATTTTTGAATGTTGATCTTGTAACCTGCTACTTTGCTGTACTCATTTATTAGCTCTAGTAGTTTTGTTGTGGATTTTTCCGGGTTTTCGACGTATAGTATCATATCGTCTGCAAACAGTGATAGTTTTACTTCTTCCTTTCCAATTTTGATGCCTTGTATTTCTTTTTCTTGTCTAATTGCTCTGGCTAGAACCTCCAACACAATGTTGAATAATAGTGGTGATAGTGGACATCCTTGTCTTGTTCCTGATCTTAGGGGGAAAGTTTTCAATTTTTCCCCATTGAGGATGATATTCGCTGTGGGTTTTTCATATATTCCCTCTATCATTTTAAGGAAGTTCCCTTGTATTCCTATCCTTTGAAGTGTTTTCAACAGGAAAGGATGTTGAATCTTGTCAAATGCCTTCTCTGCATCAATTGAGTAGATCATGTGATTTTTCTGCTTTGATTTGTTGATATGGTGTATTACATTAATTGATTTTCTTATGTTGAACCATCCTTGCATACCTGGGATGAATCCTACTTGGTCATGATGCATAATTCTTTTAATGTGTTGTTGGATACGATTTGCTAGAATTTTATTGAGGATTTTTGCATCTATATTCATTAGAGAGATTGGTCTGTAGTTTTCTTTTTTTGTAACATCTTTGCCTGGTTTTGGTATGAGGGTGATGTTGGCTTCATAGAATGAATTAGGTAGTTTTCCCTCCGCTTCGATTTTTTTGAAGAGTTTGAGGAGAGTTGGTACTAATTCTTTCTGGAATGTTTGATAGAATTCAGATGTGAAGCCGTCTGGTCCTGGACTTTTCTTTTTAGGAAGCTTTTGAATGACTAATTCAATTTCTTTACTTGTGATTGGTTTGTTGAGGTCATCTATGTCTTCTTGAGTCAAAGTTGGTTGTTCATGTCTTTCCAGGAACCCGTCCATTTCATCTAAATTGTTGTATTTCTTAGCGTAAAGTTGTTCATAGTATCCTGTTATTACCTCCTTTATTTCTGTGAGGTCAGTAGTTATGTCTCCTCTTCCATTTCTGATCTTATTTATTTGCATCCTCTCTCTTCTTCTTTTTGTCAATCTTGCTAAGGGCCCATCAATCTTATCGATTTTCTCATAGAACCAACTTCTGGTCTTATTGATTTTCTCTATTGTTTTCATGTTTTCAATTTCATTTATTTCTGCTCTAATCTTTGTTATTTCTTTCCTTTTGCTTGCTTTGGGATTAGTTTGCTGTTCTTTCTCCAGTTCTTCCAAGTGGACAGTTAATTCTTGCATTTTTGCCTTTTCTTCTTTTCTGATAAAGGCATTTAGGGCAATAAATTTCCCTCTTAGCACTGCCTTTGCCGCGTCCCATAAGTTTTGATATGTTGTGTTTTCATTTTCATTCGCCTCGAGGTATTTGCTAATTTCTCTAGCAATTTCTTCTTTGACCCACTCGTTGTTTAGGAGTGTGTTGTTGAGCCTCCACGTATTTGTGAATTTTCTGGCACTCCGCCTGTTATTGATTTCCAACTTCATTCCTTTATGATCCGAGAAAGTGTTGTGTATGATTTCAATCTTTTTAAATGTGTTAAGACTTGCTTTGTGACCCAGCATATGGTCTATCTTTGAGAATGATCCATGAGCACTTGAGAAAATGGTGTATCCTGCTGTTGTGGGATGTAATGTCCTATAAATGTCTGTTAAGTCTAGCTCCTTTATAGTAATATTCAGATTCTCTATTTCTTTATTGATCCTCTGTCTAGATGTTCTGTCCATTGATGAGAGTGGGGAATTGAAGTCTCCAACTATTATGGTATATGAGTCTATTTCCCTTTTCAGTGTTTGCAGTGTATTCCTCACGTATTTTGGGGCATTCTGGTTCGGTGCATAAATATTTATGATTGTTATGTCTTCTTGTTGAATTGTTCCTTTTATTAGTAGATAGGGTCCTTCTTTGTCTCTTTTAACTGTTTTACATTTGAAGTCTAATTTGTTGGATATTAGTGTAGCCACTCCTGCTCTTTTCTGGTTGTTATTTGCATGAAATATCTTTTCCCAACCTTTCACTTTCAACCTATGTTTATCTTTGGGTCTAAGATGTGTTTCCTGTAGATAGCATATAGAAGGATCCTGTTTTTTAATCCATTCTGCCAACCTATGTCTTTTGATTGGGGAATTCAGTCCATTAACATTTAGTGTTATTACTGTTTGGATAATATTTTCCTCTACCATTTTGCCTTTTGTATTATATATATCATATCTGATTTTCCTTCTTTCTACACTCTTCTCCATACTTCTCTCTTCTGTCTTTTTGTATCTGACTCTAGTGCTCCCTTTAGTATTTCTTGCAGAGCTGGTCTCTTGGTCATAAATTCTCAGTGACTTTTTGTCTGAGAATGTTTTAATTTCTCCCTCATTTTTGAAGGATAATTTTGCTGGATATAGGAGTCTTGGTTGGCACTTTTTCTCTTTTAGTAATTTAAATATATCATCCCACTGTCTTCTAGTTTCCATGGTTTCTGCTGAGAAATCTACACATAGTCTTATTGGATTTCCCTTGTATGTGATGGATTGTATTTCTCTTGCTGCTTTCAAGATCCTCTCTTTCTCTTTGACCTCTGACATTCTAACTAGTAAGTGTCTTGGAGAACGCCTATTTGGGTCTAATCTCTTTGGGGTGCGCTGCACTTCTTGGATCTGTAATTTTAGGTCTTTCATAAGAGTTGGGAAATTTTCAGTGATAATTTCTTCCATTAGTTTTTCTCCTCCTTTTCCCTTCTCTTCTCCTTCTGGGACACCCACAACACGTATATTTGTGCGGTTCATATTGTCCTTGAGTTCCCTGATACCCTGTTCAAATTTTTCCATTCTTTTCCTGATAGTTTCTGTTTCTTTTTGGAATTCAGATGTTCCATCCTCCAAATCACTAATTCTATCTTCTGTCTCTTTAAATCTATCATTGTAGGTATCCATTGTTTTTTCCATCTTTTCTACTTTATCCTTCACTTCCATAAGCTCTGTGATTTGTTTTTTCAGTTTTTCTATTTCTTCTTTTTGTTCAGCCCATGTCTTCTTCATGTCCTCCCTCAATTTATTGATTTCGTTTTTGAAGAGGTTTTCCCTTTCTGTTCGTATATTCAGCATTAGTTGTCTCAGCTCCTGTATCTCATTTGAACTATTGGTTTGTTCCTTTGACTGGGCCATATTTTCAATTTTCTGAGCGTGATCCATTGTCTTCTGCTGGCGTCTGGGCATTTAGTCAGATTTCCCTGGGTGTCGGACCCAACAAGGTTGTAAGATTTTTCTGTGAAATCTCTGGGTTGTTTTTCTTATCCTGCCCAGTAGGTGGCGCTCGTGGCACACGTTTGTCTCATGTGTTTGGAAGGGATCCCCCGGTCACCGATCTCCACGGCCTGGGGATTTCCAATCCAATTCTCTCCGTTGGTTCGGGGGGCCCCGCGTGGTGGGGGCGTCAGTCGCCGCAGCTTGAGGGGACCCTGTGGCTGGTCGCCGGCCGCAGCGGGCCCGGGGAATTCGCCACCGGAGCAGGAAGTCGCCCGCGGGGGAGGGGCATCGGTCACCGGCCGCCGCGGCCTGGGGAATTCCCCACCGGACCAGGAAGCCGCCCGCGGGGGAAGGCCACCGCAGCTTGGGTAGCCCTCTGATCCGAGACTCGTAGCCGGACCAGGAAGCCGCCCGCAAAAGAGGGGCGCCGGCTGCCTTGGCTTGGGAAACTTGCCTCTCCGAGACTCTCAGCCGGCCCGGGAAGGAGGGAGGGAGAAGCTCCAGCCGCCACAGCTGCTGCTGCTCGGGAAATCGTGCGCCGCTTGGGAATCTCACCGCAGCCAAGTCTCGCAGTCAGACTAGCCAGTCCAGACTGGGGTATGCTGTGTGTCCATTCCCTGCTGTAGCCCTGGGAGCTGTTCTGCACTGTTTCAGTTCACCTAGTAGTTGCTTTGGGGGAGGAACTAAGACGCACGTACCTTACTAAGCCGCCATCTTGGCCCACTTGTACCTCTTAACCATACTATATCATAATTGCCTCTTTAAAGGTCTGTATCACCCCCTAGGTTATAAACTCATCTGGCAGATGGTGCACTATTTGTGACCTAGCATATGCCTTGCATATAGTATGTAACCAATAAAACAGTAGTGAATGAACAAATGAGAAGATTGATAATTTTAGGTTTTAAATTACAAGGGTATCTGCAGTTAACTTACTGCTTTTGCGTCCAGAACAGCTCCTTGAGGTTTGTCTTAGCATAGATCCCTGGCATACAAATATTTTCTTCAATAAATTTTGCCTAATTTCAATAGATATTGGCTAATTAAACAATTTCTTATCCTTCTAAATAGAGAAGAGAGTTGTCAGAGAAGTCACCTTTAAGGCATTTATTTACCACTGATCAAGATCCCCAGACACTGAGTTTTCTGGGTGGAACTCCTGTTAAGAATTGGAACCATTCACTGAAGCTTTACTACCTCCCTGAGGCAGTGATAAGGATAAATGATCTATCCTGTCCAGACCCCCTTCCCTGCCTTCTGTGTTTGTTCCCTTTGTTGAGAAAATCCATTATGGAAACGGTAACAATGGGACTATTCTGTGGCTTTGACATGGGAGCCTATATAATGTATTCTTTACTACCATTTTTCATAATTACACTTCAAATATTTACTGAGTGACTAGATGTTGAATATGTATTAATTTTGTTTTAAAGGTAATTGAAAGTTGTTCAGATAACTGTAAAAAAAAATGAATAAGAAAGTCAGTTATTCCATCCAATGAAATTGCCAAAATGAAAAACTTATTCATAACAAATAAATTATTTAATAAGGGTTTCTGTATATGGACATTCACAAAGACTAATCAGAAGATACCAAAAGTTGTTTTTTTTTTCTCTGTATGATGGTCTAAAATAAGATATCTATCATTTATTCATTCTGTTTAACCAATTTTCATTTTCAGCATGTTTTTATTCTATAAATTGAACATTACTGGCTCCATCTGGTGGTCAAAATAAGTCTCCCCAGTTTCATGAATATTTAAATGAACTTTAGAGGGTACCTGAAGTATTCTTGAACATTGAACACTAAGTATTGAAGTATACTTGACAATGAATAATCGTTTACATTTAGACGGAGTTTTAATTTTATATTTTTTCTTTGTAGCTCATCCTAGCTTCATTGCATCATACTATTTTAGGGCTTAAAATAATTTTCAAAATAAAGTAATTCAGAATGTTTTCCTCTGAAACAATAAGAGAAATGCAAAGGTAACAAGTTGTTTCAGGGAATAAATGATACAGGTGTTCTGGTTTGCTAGCTGCTGGAATGCAATATATCAGAAATGGAACGGCTTTCTAAAAAGGGGAACTTACTAAGTTACAAGTTTACAGTTCTGAGGCCATAAAAAGTCTCCAAATTAAATCATGTCTATAAAAATGTCCAAGTAAAGTCACCATCAAGAGGTTATCTTCACTCAAGAAAGTCCGATGAATTCAGTGTTTCTGTCTCAACTGGGAAGACACATGGTGAACATGGTGACAGTCCACTTTCTCTCTCAGCTTCCTGCTTCATGAAGCTCCCCAGGAGGTGTTTTCCTTCCTCATCTCCAAAGGTCACTGGCTAGTGGACTCTGTTTCATGGTTCTGCGGTGTTCTCTGTTCTTAGAATCTCCTCATTCTCCCGTTGTTCTCCTCATTTTCCTATTGTCCTCAAAAGGGACTCTACTTCGTGGCTCTGCAGCATTCTGAAGCTTTCTCCAAAATACTTCTTGTGTAGGATCCCAGCAAACTAACTGAGACCCGCCTGGAATGGGTGGAGACATATTTCCACCTAATCAAGTTTAATACCCACACTTGATTGAGTCACATCTCTGTGGAGATAGGTTAATTAAAGTTTCCAACAAACAGTACTGAGTAGGGATTAGAAGAAACGGCTGTCTTTACAAAATGGGATTAGGATTAAAACATGGCTTTAGAAAAGGCTGTACATACAGCCTTTCAAACCAGCACAACAGGTTTAAAGTTTATCCAGATTTTTAGACTGTATTCCATTTTGGGATATAAACTATAAAAACATTTCCTGATTTTCAGCTGTATTTTCCATTAGACAATTCCAGAAGAGTAGTTTGTGGGTATATGACAGTTAATATCTAGGAATTTCGTATATTTACATTCTGCTGGCTGCTTATTCTTGATTTTTAAACTCAGTGTGCAAATAGTAGGCCCCAAATCACAACATGAATTATTAGTGCTATAAAGTTCTTAGGTATCATCAATAGCCTATTAATTTTACAGAGGAAAAAAACTGAGGGTCAGAGAGGTTAAATGATTATTGTAAACTGGGAAGAGCAGAAACCAGATTTCTTGACAACCAAGGTTGTCTCCTTTCTCTACATCATTGCAGTTATGTTTCATTATAATCAATTTACATTATGGTGGGACCATTTAAGAAATGTCATATCCAATATGGAATTTTCCCAATTTTTACCATTGTTATTGTTCTTTAAGATGCAAGAAATTAAAAAAAAAATAACAAAAATGCGTTTTAAAGCCTCACTCCTATTTTAATACAAAATTTACCTGAATGCATTTACAGAAGAGTATCAGTATATAGCTTTGCTGAGTTTACAATTCAACAGCAGTTAAGTAGGTGATAAATTGTAGTTATTATAGCATATAATGTAGATTATCACAAAGCATTATATTAAAAATCAATTAAAATTAATTTACCTAATGAATTAAGAGATTAAAAGAATTTAGATCAATGAACAAGAGTCTGAACACAAAACACTAAGTTGGCTTAATTATCTTTTGTTAATAAGTTTTTTATTATATACATTCTATCTGATAAGTAACTTTTTATCAGATCATTTTTCATTGTTACTTTTCTTAAAAATAATCACAAGAAACAATTACAATATAAAAATGATTATTGACATTGAAAGAAATGAAATTTTTTTCTTTTATTTCCTCAGGCTCTAGCTTTCCACCTGACATCTGTAATCTGTTACTCTTGTTCAAGTTTCCCTCATTCTCTGTTTTGTGGTCTAGTACTCAGATTTACTAATATTTCCCCCAGGTTCCTGGGCACACTTCGTACTTTTCCAGATGGTGTGGCTCACAAAACTTGTAGTTTGTTGGCCATTTTACAACATCCCTACATTGATTTATGACTATTTGGAAACTAAAAATCATATACTCTGTGTTGTAGTAATAAGAAAAAAAATTCTTCAAGATAAACAGATTTCATCATGTCAATCAGAGTATACTAAAGAAGGAACTGCTGGCTACAAAGACCGAAGGCTACTATTACCTTAGTAAGCGAAACACTGAAGAATATCTGTATTTTTGATATTACTCAAAGGAGAGTTCTATCATTTTGTAACATATTTATGAGATACTTTTTTTCCAAGTACGTCACCTTTGTGGATGAGGAAACCGAAGCAATGAAGTGGCTTCTAAAATACAAGCATTGCCACTCACTACCGGCAACATCGCCATTTTTAGGACCTAGTAAGTCCGAAGTATAATTCTATGCCTGCTTTCTCACTTAACCTGATTCTTACAATGACAGAAGGGGCATTACTATTTCTCTTTTATCCATGAGGAAACAGAGGTTCAAAGAGGTTAAATATCTCACCCAAGATTGTATGTCTAATAAATACTAGAGCAAGGATTTGAAATCAGGGCTGTAAAATCCAAAGATGTTTTTTTTTTTTTACCCTATTATACAGCAAACAGTTATGATGGGAGGTGGGTGGAGGTGGAGGTGTGCTTTTGTGTGTGGGAGTGAGGGAGACAAAGACAGTTCCTGATGTTAAGGAGCTTATACGCTGGAAGATTACATAAATCGTACTCTATAATTGCAGAGTGCTACAGATGACATAAGAAAGGTCCTATAAAGTACTTTGGAAACCCATGCAGGGGAGAGGGAGGGAAAGTGAGTGGAAGTAGTGGCAGTAGAATTGGGTCTTGAAAGGAGAAAGAGGACTTAGCTGTAGCAGGTAGAAGAGACAACATATTCAAAGGCATGAAGACAAATGTGGTGTAGGATGCACATGGGAAAGAGGAAAGATACCACTTTGTGAAAGTGCAGAACAGATGAATAAGGTAGGGCATAAGGAAAATAAAAGAATAATTCGATCATGAAGTCCCTGATTGCCAGATTAAGGAATCTGAACTTCGGTAAGCCATGATCAGCCACAATTTATTTTACTGTTCTATACTGCAAAGAAATGACTCAGACGTGCTTGTGAGCTGTTTCTAAAACCAAACGAAGTATATGAAACCACCCTACATCATTATGGTGCTTGAATTCACTTCTAAAAATTGTTTAAGGATTATTTTCTTATTGTACTAGCTAGAGTTAGTTGATAAAAAGGGGAATAGAAGTACAAGTTTCCTGACATCCATACTTCTCTTAATCAATAAACAATGCGCTACTCAGTTGAGTGAGCAAGCAAAAACGAGAGAGCGAGAGAGAGAGAGCGAGAGAGAGAGAGAGAGAGAGAGAGAGAGAGAGAGAGAGAGAGAGAGAGAGAGAGAGAGAGAGAGAGTCGCAAAATTTTGTTGGGATTTTTCCCTAATAATTTTGGACAGAACCACAATGATCAAGGACTTTAAAAATATTTTCCCCAGACATTTAAGTTCAGTAAAATTTTCCCATATCAGAAAATTCTAATTCAAATGGAAAATATGTGCAATTATTTGAAAGTGCCATGTCTAGTTGTTTTTGGCTCTGTGTCATTGCCTCAAGGTTTTTACCTACCTAGACCATATTCTCCACTATAGGTACGCAAATTCTAGTTCAGATTCCACCTTCCTTCTTCCACACTCATCTTCTTCTTTTACTTTTTATTTTGAAATATGTCCAAAGAGGACAGTTAAAAGAAAATAATACATAACCCATACTAAGAACTCCAACATACCCTTACCTTCCCCATCCAGATACTGAGATCCACTGATTTTAATTTTTTCTACATTTGCCGTTTCTTTTTCTTTTCCTCCTTTCCTCCCTCTCTCTTTTACTTTCTTTTTGGTTCCTTTCCAACCATCCATCCATCCTTCTCTCTCATTAATCCATTTTCTGGTGAGTGTAGGTTGTATATATCATGCTTCCTGAAAACTTCCAACTGTCATGTACATTTCCTAAGAACAAGGATTTTCACTTCTGTAAGCAAAATAACAGCAGTCAACATGTTCAAGCAATTTAACACTGACATAAAGCTTACAGGTTCTATTACAATTTTTTTCCTATGTCCCAATAATGTCCCTTTGAGTCTTTTCTCCTCCCTTGCTACATCCCCAACCAGAATCAGGTTTTGCATCTAATTGTCATTGTTTCTTTAGTTGCTGTTTCTCTCTTTTTAAAAAATTTTAATTGTGGGAATGTATGTATTCATATATACAATATGAATTTTTCCCATCTCAACCATGTCTAAGCACACTATTCAATTGGACTATTTACCTTCACAGTCCTGTGGTACCCTCATCACCTTCCATTACTAAGACCCCCTAAACAGAAATCTTACACCCATCATGTATTAACTACCCACTCCCCCAGACCCCAACTCTGGCAACCTGTGCTCTCTTTTCTGTCTCTATGAAATTGCATATTTTTGATACTTTCTTTGTATTTATCAGAGACTTATAATCATAAATCTGTAAAAATCATATTTGCTTTGACACCAACTTAACTTTAATAGCATATACAAAATATTTTCCTCTATCCTGCTGTAGTTATATAGTTCTTGTCACAGATTACATGTTTATACATTATGAGTCTAAAACTACTGATTTATCATTATAGTTTGTGCACTGGCCTTTTAAACCCTATAGAAAGTAGAAAGTATAAACCCAAAACACAATAGTACTGGCATTTATATACACCAGTGCTGTTGCCCTCACTATAGATCTTCATCTCTTCTGGCTTCAATCTATTGTCCATTGTCCTTTCCTGGTAATCTGCAGAATCCTCTTTAGCATCTCTTATAGGGCCATTCTAGTGGTGATGACCTTCCTCAGCTTTTGTTTATCTGAAAATGTCTTAATCTCTCCTTCAGTTTTTTTTTTTTATGGGGGGGGGGGGTGCCTGGCCTGGGAATCGAATCCAGGTCTCCCACGTGGAAGGCGAGCTATTCTACCGCTGAACCATCCGTGCACCCTCTCCTTCAAATCTGAAAGACGGTTTTGCCAGATAAAGAATTCTTGGGTGACATTTTTTTATTATGGCACTTTATGTCATCCTGCTACCTTTTTACCTCCACAGTTTCCTTTGAAAAATTGGTACTTAATCTTATTGAGGCTCCCTTGTATGTGACAAGTTGCTCCTCTCTTACAGCTTTCAGAATTCTCTCTTTATCTCTGGCATCTGACAATCAGATTGTTATATGCCATGTTGTTGGTCTATTTGGTTTTATCCTGTTTGGAGTTTGTTGAGCACCTGGGATATATATATTCATTTCTTTTGTTAAATTTAGGAAGTTTTTAGGCATTATTTCCTTGAATATTCTCTCTGCCTTTTCCTCTCTTCCTTCTTCTGGGACCCCCATAATGTGTTTATTGGTATGCTTGATGGTGTCCCACAGATCCCTGAGGCTCTTTTCGCTTTTCTTCATTCTTTCTTCCTTCTCCTCAGACTGATTTCAATTGTCTTATTTTCAGTTTCCCCAATTCTTTCTTCTGTCAGCTCCAATTTGCTGTTGAATTCCTTTAGGAAATTTTAAATTTCTGATACTGTGGTCTTCAGCTCTCTTTGGTTCCTTTTCATAATCTGCATCTCTCCATTGATTTTCTCTTTGTGCTCATGTATCATTTTTCTGATTTCCTTTAGTTCTTTGTCCATGTTTTCCTTCAGCTATGTGAGCATATTTAGGAACATTAAAAAAAAATAGCTTTGTCTACTATGCTCCAGGTCTGCCCCTCCTCATGGACAGTTTCTAACGCTTTATGCTCCTTTGCCTGAGTCATCACTAGCTCTTTCATCAGGCACATTAGGTCAGACATATATGCTCCTAGTAGGTGCATGAAGGCCCCTCTGCTCTGTCTGGAACTGGGATCCACACTGGGAGTGTGGAGCCAGTGAAGGGTGGGGAAGGGGCCAGCCAAGGTGCCATGAGATTCTACCACTTTTAAGAAGTATTTTCTTGATTCAGTGCTTGCCCTGTTCCTTAGTCCTTTAACTTTTTTCTGGAGCCCTGAGAAAGATGGTTTCTGCTAGTTCTTGCTGGTTGTTCAAAGCTTCTGTACCCTGAAGCATCTCACTCTGCCATCCTGATCGGCAACCATCCCATCTTTAATGATACCTCTAACAAATTAATTATTGAGGTGGGCTGAAGGTAGGCAAAAGGTCATCAACCTTTGCTTATCTGAACTTGTTCATGTACAAATGTGCTTTTTGGATCCTTGGGTTAGAGGATCAGTTAGATGCAGATCACCTTTCCCAGTTTTAGTGGTAGTGCTATGAATGGTAGGCCAGCATTAAGTCTGCTGATTCTGGCATCCTGCTGATAAGTCATATTGCATTTGGCTTACTAGGGGAAACAGTGCTCTGTAGTTTTATAGTAGAAAGAACACTGGAGAGAAGTTTTGAATTCTCCTTAAATCAACTGCATAAGTTAGGGTGTGTACTAAATATCTTTCATGCTTTCTTTTTTCATTTGCAAAACAGAAACTATAATACTTTTTAATTCTCAGGACTGTTATAGAATTAAATATAATGAGATGTGATAGGGCTTTGTAAACTGCTCATATTATATAAATATGAGATATTATTATTTGCTAGACACTATATGTCCATAAGCTACTTTATAGCAATAGCTCCCTTCAAAGTATTAAATATAATTTGAAGAAGTAGGAAATAGATAAAATCTTTTTCATTTTATTAACATACTTGTTTCAACAAAAAATATTTATGTATATTAAGTCGTATTTCCAGAACATCAATGGAACTTTTAATTGGAAGAAATATGGAAGTTTCTTTTAATTTATATTTTACATAAACTTGGTTGCTCAAATGTAGCATTATATATCATGGGGCTTACCTCTACTTTTGAATTTGTTTAAAGAATAATAGTATGGAAATTGTTTTGTTACTCCTATCTTGTACCTATAGCGAACACTACACACCAGGCAATATTCTAAGTGCTTCATATAACACAGTTAAATATAACAGGGGAAGTAGACGTCACTGGAAAAATCACAGCATTACACCTTAATTCCTGGAAAATAATCCTTTTGGTAAAGGCTGAAAACTATGGTTCATTATGTGATGAGTGGATGTTAGTGAGCTCTGACTGAAAAGGGCACCAAAGTTAGACACAAGAATTTGAGCTCCTTGAGTGCATTATATGTCCAGAGCCTGGAACAATGTCTATCACATTTCAGGTATTTGATAAATATTATTTGAATAAATAAATAAAACTTTTTTTAAAAAAGGAAAGTGATTTTTCAGAGGAAATATAAATTCCAAGAGAGGAAGCAATTGAAAGAGAGAGCGGGGAGCCAGTAGGAAAGGGACAAGGCAGAGTAATCTGAATAACTGACTTCTTTGTCATAAACCTTGAAGAGCTGTGGTCATCAGGTAGCATTAGGTTTTCTGTCTCTGAGCATTTCATATGTGCTATCCAAAGTCAAAAGAATGACCAGGAAGCAACAGAAATATAATGCTTAATGAGGTGATTTATCAATTAAAGTTAAGGTCTGTGAACTGTATATTACAAAAACACATTTGCTGGAGAAAAGAAAAGAATAATTATTTGAAAAGATTTTGAAATGCCATTCAATTTTTGATATAGGATAATTAAGGCTTGATTGATTAGTTCCATAAACTGAAATAATTAGTAAAGCAATCTTAGACTTTTTCCTTAGTGAAGTGAAAAATTTCTCACCCTCTCATTTTGGATTAGAACATAATTATAGACACATTCTCACTGATTCGTCTTTTTTTATCCTTTGGCTTAGTCACAAAATGAAGCCAGCATATTGAGTGGACTGGGTTCAACATCTGTAGTTTGCAACTTTATATTCCATTCAGAGTTCTGTCATTCCCTGGGTGACACTTGAGCCTGCCTCACAAATGCTCTGCCTCTCTTTTCATAGCTGGAAAAAAGTATTAACTACTCTCGTCATTAGGGCATCTATTGTAGTGAATAAGTTAGTGTGATACTCTTAAAATAGTCAGTATAACAAGATTATTAGTATTAGAAAGAGTAAGCAAGGCGTCCTTGAGAAATATTATCAAGAAACTGAATTTATTGCATTCTTTCCCAATAGTCTGCTCAGCATCTCTGCAATATACCACACACTATCAAAGTCTTTGGCTATAGTAGAGTAAATACTGCAGCCACTTTCTTTTCAACCATGAACCAAATGGGTGAGAATATACGTAATTATTCTTCTATATATGACTCACAAGGCAAATCAGCACAATATGGAATAAGGCATAAGGAACGTCCGTCTCCCTGGGTTTTATAGAATGGAAAGTATAAGTAGCACATCTTTTAAAAAATATATATATACATATTTTAAAATTATTTTTATTGAGAAATATCCACACACAGAGTCCAACCAGATTATATACTCAAAGGCTCACGCTATCACATAGGTGTGTATTCTTCACTATGAGCATTTTTAGAACATTTGCATCACTTCAGGAAAAGAAATAGAAAGAAAGAACTTATACATCCCAAGCCCCTTACTCCTCCCTCTCACTGACCCACAGTATTTCAGTCTACCAAATTTTTATCCTTTATCTCCCCTTATTATTTTATTTCTTATTTTTCCTTTTTACTCATCTGTCCGTACCCTGGATAAAAGAAGCATCAGACACAAGGTTTTCACAATCACACAGTCACATTGTAAAAACTATATAGTTACACAGTCTTCTTTAAGAATCAAGGCCAGTTCAACAGTTTCAGGTACTTCCATCTAGCCATTCCGAGACACCATAAACTGAAAAGGGATATCTATATGATGCATCAGGATAACCTCTAGATTCTGAAATCTCTCAACCACTGGGTTTTTATTTTGTCTCATTTCTCTCTTCCCCAGTTTGGTCAAGAAGGCTTTCTTATTCTGATGATGCTGGGTCCTGGCTCACATCTGGGAGTCAGGTCTCACGTTGCCAGGGAGATTTACATCCTTGGGAGTTATGTCCCATGGAGGGAAGAGGGCAGTGAGTTCACACCTGCCAAGTTGGCTTAGAGAGACAGGTCACATCTGAACAACAAAAGAGCTTTTCTGGGGGTGACTCTTAGGTATAATTATCAGTAGGTTCAGCTTCTACTTTGCAGGAATAAGCGGCATAGGGATGAGCCCCAAAACTGAAGGCTCAGCCTATTGAATTGGTTGTCCCAACTGCTTGCAAGAGTATCAGGAATTCCCCAAATGAGGATGCTGAATATTTCCTGTGTTCTCCCCAGTACCCCAAGAGGACTTTGCAAATACTTTCTTATTCTCTGCCCAAATTATTCTGAGATATATCGGGGCATCACACCAATCTGTAAAAACCAACAAGATCTCATACTCTATTCAATATTCCATGTAATTATGGTGTTCAACTAAACTGACCATATGATAATATGCTACCCAAAATATAAATTTTGCACCAAATAAACATCTCTTTCTTTGGTCTCACACGGAAGTTGAAGTTTGAAAATGTGGGCCATATCATCCTTTACCCAGTATTCTGATGTATCTTAGTCCTATCCAGATTAGCTTCATTCATAGACAAAGTCAAAAAGCACTTATTTTTAATGTTATTTTTCTATAACAAATTTAAGTCAGTCTCCTAAAGTCACAAGTAATACTGCAATCAAGATGTTCAGAAATAAACCAGAAAAGAGTGGTACAAAGAAAATGAGGCTGCTAATTCTTGGTTGGAGCTATCTGAAAGGTGCCCAAACTGTAAGGTTGCTTCTAGATAGAAAATATAACAACACTAGATAGTGTCTAGTGTTCACTACCAAATAGCAATAATAAAACTATAGACTTTTATATCGTAATAAAACGTCTATTTAATATTTTCTTAGGCATGCCAAAAGTATAAAGATGTTCTGTCACTCAGTCTGAAATTATTACAGTTAGGGAGAAGGTAAAAATGACTGAAAGAAAGGTGACCATACCCTTTCCACTCTGTGTTCCACACACACAACTTGCAAGATAAGAAATCGTAGGTGCCATGCGTTCTCTTATCTTGCTGCTTTTTCATGGATGGAACCCCCTCTCTGGAGTAACCTTACTAAGCTAATTCACTCAACTAAGGTGAAGGGGGTGGGGTCTACTGCCTGAAATGATCTACTGAAAAGTGAAAAGAACATGTTAGAATTCTGTTGATGTTTTACAGTAACTTTTAAAATTTGGGAGGTTATATTTTACATATTGCACACAATATATTCATTTAGTAGTACCTGTATATAAGTCATAAATATATTTAAAATACATAAATTGGAAGTATTAAACATTTATTTTACAGGTGTAATAAAAAATTTCTGGAGACTGTTGGTCTCAATAACCGATAATTCTACTTGAGTCACTTCCTCTAGAAAGCTACCTTGCCAGATGGATTTAATTGCTTCTCCTTTGTCCATTCAAATCCCCAACAGAACATATACCACACTATGTTTTCATTGGCAGTTTGTCTCTTTCCCTGCTAAATAGCTGAACATCATGATCAATTTCCTTACCCCCATCATACATTTAAAATAATTTTCAGATAGCTTAAACAATTAATGGTAAAATAATAAAATAATTAGTGGAAACTTTAAAGGAATATTTAAATGATCTTCAGTTATGTTGGTTATAGAGTAAATATCCTTAATCCAAAAAGGTCTAATGATAAATGTACTTATCTAACAACATCTTAATACTGAAATGAAGGTATTTAGAAATAAACCAGGAAGCAAAATAATTAAGCCTATTTAAATAAGAAATAATACTAATTCTATACAAACTCTTTCAAAACATAGAAGGAAACCAGCCTTAACTCATTCTATGAGTCAAACATTACCCTGATACAAAATCAATGCAAAGCTATTATAAGAAAAACAAAAACAAAAAAACACCAAAAACCATAGGAACACAATCTTCATGACCAGAGATGGAAAATTCTTAACAAGATGTTTATCAATCTAATTTAGCAATATGGGGGGAAAAAATAACATATCATGATCAAGTGGGGTCTACCCTAGGAAAGCAAGGTTGGTTTAATATGAGAAAATCAATCAATATGACATACCACACTTCATTCCTCTAATTTCAGGCCCAGCATTGAGGCAGGTGAGAAGAAGGAATTCCTGGCAACTATGGGAACAGATCTTTGGTGGTTGTTTCTGCTTTTCAATCTTGGTGAATGTAAGATAAACTCTGAACTAATGATTATCTCCTTGTGTTAAAGCCAAACTGCCAGCATCCATCTCAAACCTTGCTGGTTAGATGGTAGGGGTAGGGGAAGGGCAGTGAGGGGTAAAACTAACCCCTAAACCACCCCAAATGCCATATAAATGCTATGTGCTGGAAGTAAGGGACGTGCCTAGTAGCCATCACCTTCATTTTTGTTGTGTACAGATGTTTCAATATGTTTCCATCCTGCAGCCCAGGGGAGGTATTAGGTCTAACAGAAAGGCCTGATGGTAACAAATTATATAGTAATTCAGTGTCATTGTGATTTGTTCTAGACCAATACTATCCAAAAGAAATATAATGTGATATAAAAATGGAATTTTAATTTTAACATTAAGGATATAAAAAGAAACAGATGAAATTAATTATAATTTGTAATGTAATCCAATATATAAAAAATATTATTTCAACATGCAATCAATATGAAATTAATAACGAGCTAGCTTACATTTTTTGGTACTTATTCTTTGAAATCTGGTATATATTTTATACTTATGGCACATTTCAGTTTGGAATGGCTGCATTTCAAATGCACAGTAGTCATATGTGACTGGAACTACTATATAGGACAGGGCAGTCCTAGACTACAGCTTTATGAAATCTGAAAGTTGGCAATAAATCTCCTGATAACCTTCAGTGTCATTCATTCATTTGATAGTTATAAGTGAATAAAGAGATGAAAAAGAGACTGTTCCTGAGTTCTAGTAGTTTAGAATCTAGTGCAGTGGTTCCTCAATGTTTCCACACATTAGAATTATGCGGGGGCCTTAAAAAAATACTGATATCTGTATCCCACTCCCTGGGCTTTGGAATTTCTAGGGGATTCTAATGTGTAGAAACGTTTGGGAACCACTGGTCTAGTGATGAAAGAGGGATCAGGAAAAGTATCTTAGAAATTATATTAAACAATGACTTGAATATTGAAGCAAGGCATTTCAGGCAAGGAGCCGTGACAGTAAAGGCAGAGGCATGAAATACTTTGGCATGTAGAAAACTTAGACCTGGATGGACCACAGTATTCACGCTGAGAGATGGGACTAGTGTGGCAGGTAAAGCATGGGCCATGTAGTATATGAGACTACCCTGTAGGAAAAGGAAATGAGAAGTTATTAAAGAACTTTAGGAAGGAAACTGACACATGATCAAGTTTGTGTTTAAGAAAAGCCACACAGGTATTGGTGAAATCTGAGATTAGCATCAGAGATCTTTTATCAGCCTGTTAACAGGCTGTTAAAATAGTTCAGCAAAAAACTGTGGCTGAAATGATTGTGGCAGAATAGAAGGCTCATACTAGAAACCTGTAGAGAGAAGGGTTAAGTTTGCAAGAGAAACGTACAAACAAAAAGACAGATTTGTTTTGATGATTTCCCAGTATTTTGAGATCTAAATCTCATTCAACTCACTTAGAAAAATATACAAATAGTCATCCCTCATTAGCACATAAGTGATGCTTTTCTTTTAAAATACTTCTAGGTATCTAGACAGTGAAATAGTTCCCCAAATAATTATCCCTAAGGTCTTAGATTTCATGAACATTTTAAGAACTCTTAATTTCTTAAGTGAAAGTAAAAACAATGTGGAATACATTTAATAATTTCCCTGGGGTAATAATTTCTATATTTCCTAAGATTCTTAAAAGAAAAATCAAATTTAAAAATAAAAATCCAAATAAAATTAAAGCTGTCCTTTAGAGGATGAAAAGCTTTAAAGTGAAATTTCAAGTCTTGAAACAGGATCCTGGGCATGTCTCTGACCACATTAAAGCTGATAATTTTCAAGTTACTGTTTTCTGCTCTTATTTCATCAGAAATATCTATGATTCTTCTATAGGATGTTTCTTTGGTAGAATTAATATTCTACAGACCATTGAACTCATGTTCCAGAAATGCAACATGAATTTTTTTTCACATGGTTATAGTCCTTGCCTTTATTGGACATCTAAATTAACAAAACAAAGCAAAACAAAACAATGAGAGTAAAGCAGTCATTAAATAGGTCAGATAAAAAAGCATCTTTACCTGAGCTACCTGTCAGGCCTACTCTGAGCTGCCCGAGCAACTCTCACAATGAGCTTCTGAGTATCCAAAAAATTGTTTCCATACTGACTCCATTTAAAGTTGCTTCCACCGTATTGCTCAACTACCTTTGAGAACAGTTCTTCTCATATATATATTATATGGACACGGATTCTCACCCATTGGAGCATAACCCTCTGCAGAGTGAGTTCTCTAGGGCCCAATACGGTAGGAACTTCTAACAAACCTTTATCAGACTCAAGGCAACTTGAGTATTTTAACCTCCACTCTTGCCAGGCACATTTCTCCCTTTTATCTCCCTCAGTGAGGAAGCCATTCTTACCTGGTTCCCACTTCTCTGAAAGCTATAAATCGTATAGTCCATCTGCATAGCAAATTTGGCACTGGAAATACTGTCTGAATAATAACATAAACTAATGCCTATTAATTATTAATATTGCTTGACAATTAATTATAAAAAGTTACCATGAAACAGTCTTCTACCCAGCTGTAGGAGCTTTCTTAGAATTAGGGGGAAATGGCTTGTAGATCTCTTCTGGGCCTAGAACAGAGCGAGCTGATTGACATTTATTCTAACTCAGTGATTTTTCAAACTTTTTTTTATCATGACCTATTGTAGGAAATACATTTTTTCAAATGAACTCAGGGTACACATATATTTTTGGTATGTATCTAACATATAAAACTGCACATATAAGATTGAACCATATGAAATTTTAATTCATATAATTCAAGCTAAAAATAATGAAAATTTTCAAAATTTCATGAAAAATATTTGCCCTTACTGTATGTGATACACACTATGATGTTTTCCATCCATGCCATTTTATTTAAAAAAAATACTGATTGCAACACTAAGGAGTTGATGACCCACCAGTGACTTACTGCCTATGATTTTAAAAAACACTGTTCTAATCTCTCACCTAGACCTAGGCCTGCCTCTAGTTTGTGCCTTAAACTAATGGGATAAAAGACTTCTTAAAGGTTGAGAAGTGGCCCAGAGATTCAGTGTAAAGAAACAAGTAATAAAGATAGTGCAACTGCCTGGAAATTCTCTATGCATCTCTGAGTACTTGGAAGAACTGGCAATGCTCATAGGTGGAGAGAATTCAATGGATGGAAATTTTGACTAAATCTCTTCTGATTTGACACAACTAAACTAATCACACAACAGAAGATGATTCAGTAGGGTTGACTGATAATGTTCAGAATGAGGGTTATCCCTTGGAACACAGCGATATGTTTCATAAGGCCCTTTCCAGAGTCCTTTCCTCAATCCAAAGAAACTTCACATGAATGCCAGATTTCTCTCTGCAAAGAAGGGAAGCTCACAGGGAATATTTCTGTCTAACACTTCTTTTCTTGCTTACTAGAAGATCATCATTAGGTTAGATGAGCTGAATCTTTCCATGCTGCATAATATTTTCTAGGAATGAAGCTTCTCCAATTGAGTTAATAACCAGTGAAACAGTACAGATAACAGATTGCAGACACATGGCTTATATTCTGATAAAGATTCTAACTTACTAAACATGTTTATCACAAAGATCTTGTGCTAAGGTTTAATTATTAAACATTTTCTTAATGAAAACATGAGTTCTTATCTAAAAGACAACTATTATAAGACAGATGCTGACAGAGATATGGGAAAATGTCACTGCCAGCACTTAAGGTACAGCTATATAAGACTCAGCCTCAAGCAGAAGCACAGGCATGCAGGCTAATGTGGGACCATCAACAATGCTGTTAGCCTGTTCACTGGTGCTCGAATAGTGTTAACTTCCCATCTACCCCCTCCTTTATGCTACCAACAGCTTTATCTGATGGAACAGTGTTGACAGAATTTGAACTGGTGCCAACCCTACTGATGAGAAACAAGGTGGAACAGTTGTTGGCTGGAGGGAATGTTTCCTTTTTAGGAAGTAGTGGTTGGATGATACATGGAAACATGGTTAGAAAGGACTACCATAGATTGCTGACATAAGAAATAATTTCTTAGTTTTTTAAAGCAAAGGACCAAAGAAAGTAAAATAAATGGCCAATTTATACAAGAAATTACTGTAACACTCAGAAGAAATATATAAGTCTAAAGGAAATAATAACTGGGCATACAGATACATACTAACAATTGAGCTGAGTTCTAGTTGATGCAAGATTCTTTTTGGTTCTTCTGATTAGACAAATGAAGCATAAGAAGAACAGAGAAGACAAGAATGAAAGCTCCAAATAGCTGAAAGGCCTGATTATCTATCATGCCATCAAAAACCAGACAACCTTGGATGTCAATAAAAAAATCAGATGGAAAAGAAAAGCCGAAAGTATAGTATATTGCTTGTCTACCTGGAGGAAAGAAGTAAAACCTGAGGTAACTTTTATTATCAGGAGAAATAATGGAAGAGCATATTTTTTTTAAACTTAGAATAGTTATATTCATTCTCAAGTCCCAGACCAATAAAAATAAAAATAAATTTTCTTTTGCCTGCTTCATCTTCTAATCTCACATTAGATCACGAGGGCAGCCATTGTGTCTTCTGCATTGAACAGTGAACTTGAATGTCCATCACCCTATTCCCCATAAGTTCTGTGAATCTGAAAATCTGTTATCCATAATGCAGTGATACTTGCCAATGATGTCCCTGAGACCCCACCCCCCACCAAAGGAACTCAAACTGCAGAAGAATATATTGAAATGCAAAAAAGGAAATAAATCACCAGTATATTTTAGTGTTAGATATTGAATTTGTTATATGCATTATTAATATAATATGTACACTTTAATGGTATATGTCTATGTATATAGACATGGCTAATACACTAATATCATCTATTTTATTAATTCAAAGAGTTCCTTCTAGGTAAAAGAGTTTACAAAATACTTTTTTCTCTTTCTTTTACCTAACATAAAAGGCTCACCTTACCTGCTTGATTAAAAATAATTTTATTTAGTATTTGAAGTTTCCCTACTGTGGTTCATGATCTAATTAATGGTCACTGGAAGAGAATTTCTGGTTGAGAAGAGAAAGATGATGTGGACATAATATGGAGGAATCTTATAGCAAAGCATAAGATCTTCATTGCATTGTTTAAAAAGAACATACTGGAAATAAATAAATAGCAATAATTAATCAATTTTTGCAACAGTACTTCCAATCCAAGATATAAAAAAGAACGGAATTTTCAACAGCCAACATTATTTTCCATTTTGAAATGACAGCTTTCCCCCCCACCAAAAAAAAACCAAAAAAAAAAACCCAGCAGATCCATAATTAGGTTTGCTTTTTTGGCTTAAATGAATGATAATACAGTATTCCATAAAATCCTATACTAGTTATTCACTATTACCATTATGGAAGGAAAACTGAAGTTGTGTTCAGGTAATCTGGGTCCTAACAGTTGTGTTGGTGCTCTTGGAGAAAAAAATCACTAAACTGATCTGAGCCTTGATTTCCTTGACATGCAAAATAGCACCTGCTCTATCCTTCTCATGGGCTCCTGTAAGAGAAAAAGTGAGTGGGGTGTGGTGGGAGGAAAAAAACAGTATAAAGTTTTTCAAAAGTATGGGCTTATGCAAGACACAACTGATTGCCCAAGTAATGATTGTTTCACTTTCCTTATTGCTAACAAACTTGGGTTACAATAATGCTCGGTATTACAGGACAAATCATGATTACTTTGTTCACTTGATCATTTTCTAAAGTTTTTTTGAGTGCCTACCAAATCATTTTCTAAAGTGCTTTTGAGTGCCTACCACATACCAAGAACTGTTCTTTAGCAATGAATAAAACAGATAAAAATTCCAGTGGGGAGATAGGAAATGAAAAATAAATAAGAAAGCATAGAGTATATCAGATGGTGATAAGAAAATACAGAGAAGAATGAGGTAGGGACTGGCAATCAGAGAATACCATGGGTAGAGTGTCAATGAGAAGGTAATGTCTGAAAAAAGATCAAAGAGGTAAGAGAATGAGCCACGTAGATATCTGGAGGACCTACAGTTCAGATAGGGTAACAGCATGTGCAAAGGCCCTGTGGTAGGGAACATGCCAAATATGTACTATGATAAGCAAAGAGGCTATTTGTATAGAACAGCGCAAATGAATGCAAATATAAGTAGATAAAACCACAGAAGGCAAAAAGGTGATGGGGGCACATATCACATAGAGCCTTATAGACAAATATAGGGGCTCTGTTTTTCCTTTTTTTAAATGCAGTTTTATTGAAATATATTCACACACCATACAAACTATCCAAAGGATATGAACACTGGCTCACAGTATCATCACATAGTAGTGCAAACAACCTCATGATCAATGTTAGACCATTTTAATTACTCCAGAAAAGAAATTAAAATAAAAGAAAAAAGAATACCCAAATTGTGCCATACTCCCTATCCCCCATTACTGACCCATAGTATTGGTGTAGCACATTTGTTACTGTTGATGAAAGAATATTAAAATATTACTGTTAAATATGTTCCATAGTTTGCAATAGGTACATTTTTACCCCATAAACTCTTCTATTATTAACTCCTTGTAATAGTGACATGTATTTGTTCTAGTTCGTGAAAGAACTTTTAAAATATCTGTACAGTTAATCATGGGCATTGTCCACCACAAGATTCACTGTGTAACACATTCCTATGTTATAACCTCCACCTTTCCTTCTGGTTGCATACATGACTCTAAACTTTCCCTTTCCACCACACCACACACCTTTCAGTACTGCTAATTATTCTCACAATAACATGCTACCCATCACCTCTGTCCATTCCTAAATGTTTAAGTCCAATATAGTTAAACATTCTGCAGATAATAAGCAATCATTCCCCATTTTTTAGCCTCATTTTATACCTGGTAAGCTATATTCTATGTTTTATGTCTATGAGTTTACATATTATAAGTAGTTCATTTCAGTGAAATCATACAAGATTTGCCCTTTTGTGTGACTTATTTCACGTAACATAAAGTCCTCAAGGTTCATTCATATTGCCACGTTTCAGGACTTCATTACTTATTGCTAAATAATATTCCATCAAATGTATACACCACATTTTGTTTATCCATTCATCAGTTGATGAACACTTGGGTTGTTCCCAACTTTTAGCAATTGTGAATAATGCCACCATGAACATCAGGGTGTAGATATCTGTTCAGGTCCCTGCTTTCAGGTCTTCTGGGTATATTCCAAGTAGTGGGATTGTGGATTCATAAGGCAACCCTATACTCAGCTGTAACATTTACATTCCCACCAGGAGCGAATATGTATTCCTATTTCTTTACATTCTCTCCAAAATTTGTAGCTTCTTGTTTGTTTAATAGTGGCCGTTCTAGTAGGTGTGAGATGATATCTCATTATGGTTTTAGTCTGCATTTCCCTGATAGCTAGTGGAGCTGAGCATCTTTTCATGTACTTTTTAGCCATTTGTATTTCCTCTTTGGAAAAATGTCTATCCATGTATTTTGCTCATTTTAAAATTGTGTTGTCTTTTTGTTGTTGAGTTGTGGCATTTCTTTATATATACTGGATATAAAGCCCTTATCAGATACGTAGTTTCCAAATATTTTCTCCCACTGAGTTGGTTGCCTTTTCACCATTTGGCAAAGTCCTTTGAAACACTGAGGTATTCAGTTTTGAGGAGGTCCCATTTATCTCATTTTTCTTCCATTATTTGTGCTTTGGAGTGTAAAGTCTAGGAAACTATCACCTATCACTATATTTTGGAGATGTTTCTCTACATTTTTTCTAGGAATTTTATGGTATTGGTTCTTTTATTTAGGTCTTTGATCCATTTTCAGTTAATTTTTGAATAGGGTGTGAGATAAGGGGTTCTCTTTCATTCTTTTGGTTCTGGATATCCAGTTTTCCCAGCACCATTTTTTGAAGAGACTGTTCTGTCCTGGTTGAGTGAACTTGGAAGTCTTGTCAAAAATCGATTGACATAGGGCAGTGTGATGGTGGCTCAGTTGCAGAATTCTTGCCTGCCATGCTGGAGACCTGGGTTTGATTCCTGGTGCCTGACCATGTGAAAAAAAAAAAATCGAATGACACAGATCTGAGGATCTATTTCTGAACTCTCATTTTGATTCCATTGATTAATATGTCCCTCTTTATGGCAGTACCATATTATTTTGACCACTGTGGCTTTATAATACGCTTTAAAATCAGAAAATGTGATGCCTCCCACTTCATTCTTCTTTTTCAAGATGATTTTAGCTAGTCAAGGCCCCTTTCCCTTTGAAATAAAATTGGTTTAATTAGCTTTTCCATGCCAACAAAATAGTGGGTTAGAATTCTGATAGGGATTGCATTGAATCTGTAGATTAATTTGGGTAGAATTGACTTTTTTAACAATATTTAGTCATCCAGTCCATGAACATGGAATGTCTTTCCATATTCAGGTCTTTTTTGATTTCTTTTAGCAATAGATGATGTCTGCAAATTGTGACAGTTTTACTTTTTCCTTTCCAATTTGGATGCCTTTTATTTCTTTTTCTTGCCTAACTGCTTTTGCTAGAACTTCTAGCACAATGTTGAATAGCAGTGGTGACAGTGGGCACCCTTGTCCTGACCCCAATCTTGGAGGGAAATTTCTCAGTCTCTCACAATTGAGTATGATGTTAGCACTGGGTTCTTCATATACGTCCTTTATCATTTTGAAGAAGTTTCCTTCAATTCCTACTTTTAAAGTGCTTTCTTAAGAAAGCATGCTGAATTTTGTCAAATGACTTCTCTGCATCAATTGAGATGATCATGTGATCTTTCCTTTTTGATTTGTTAATGCGGTGTACTACATGATTTTCTTGTGTTGAACCATCATTGCATACTGGGATAAAACCCACTTGGTCATGGTGTATAATTTTTAATATGTTGTTGAATTCATCTTCCAAGCATTTTGTTGAGCATTTTGCATCTAAATTCATTAGAGATATTGGTCAGCAGTTTGTTTTTCATGTAGTATCTTTATCTGGCTTTGGTATTAGGGTAATATTGGCTTCATGAACTGGGTTAGGTAGTGTTACCTCTTCTTTAGTTTTGTATCTTTGGGTCTAAGTGGAATCTCTGTAAAAAGCATACAGATGGATCATGTTTTTAAATCCAATCTATATCTTTTGAGTGGGGAATTAAATCTATTAACATTCAATGTTATTACTGTAAAGGCCATTCTTAATTCTTATCATTTGGTTTTTATTTGTTAGATCTATTTTTTTTTCTGTCTCTTTTTGTCATTTAAGTTACCCTGACTAATACTCGTCAATTCTGTACTCTCCTCCAGACCTCTCTCTCCTGTCTTTTCTTTTCAGCCTGCAGCACTCTCTTTAGTAGTTCTTGTAGGGCTGGTCTCTTATTAATGAACTCACAGCTTCTGTTTATCTGTGACTATTTTAAACTCTTTATGAAGGACAGCTTTGTTGGATAGAGAATTTTTAGCTGGAAATTTGTCTCTTTCAGTATCTTAAATATATTGTACCACTGCTTTCTTGTCGCCACGGTGCCTGATAAGAAATCAGCACTTAGTCTTTTCTGCTTTCCTAGTATGTAGTGAATCACTTTTCTCTTGCTGCTTTCAGAACTTTCTCATTTTCTTCAGCATTTAACAATCTGACTAGTATGCATCTTGGAGTGGTTCTGCTCAGATCCATTCTGTTTAGAGTACATTGGGCTTCTTGGATTTGCATATTTATGTCACTTATAAGAGTTGGGAAATTTTCAGCCATTATTTCTTTGAATATTCTTCCTGCCCTTTTCCCTTCTTCTGGGACATCCATGATGTATATGTTTGTGTGCTTTGTGTTGTTAATCAGTTCCCTGAGGCCCTCCATTTGTTCTTCTGCCTGTTTGAATTTAGCTGCTGTTTTCTAGCTTGCTGATCCTTTCTTCTGACTCTTCAAATCTGCTGTTATGTGTCTCCAGTATATCTTTTAAATTCATTACAGTGTCTTTTATTTCCATAATGACTATTTTTCTATGTATTCTTTCAAATTCTTCTTTATGCTCTTCTAGGGTCTTTTTAATATCCTTTATCTCTTTATACACATTTTCCTTCATTTCTTTGAATTGATTCAGAAGATTTGTTTGCACATCTTTGATTAGTTGCTCCAAACTGTCTGTCTCCTCCGACTTTTTGATTTGTTCCTTTGAGTGGGGCCATTTCTTTTTGAGTTGTAGTGTGCCTTGTGATTTTTTGTTGTTGTCATCTGATTATCTTGATGGGTCTATTCTGAAGGTCAGTTTCCCTCTCTTGTCTAGCATTCAGTTGTCATCTAGGTTTGTACTAGGGCACTGCTTTGCTGGTTGAGTCATCAGTATTTCTCAGCCAAAACAGGGCCAGGTGCTTGTGCAGGGGGTATAAACCAGCTCCAAACCGCCTGGGGTAGGGTCTGGAGAGGCTCTGAAAAGCCCGGCAGTTTTCACCTGCACTCTCCAGCCTGTCCAGCAGATGACACTCTTTGGTGACTTAATGGTTCTCAGAAGCTGTTTACCTCCTGGAGCCCTATAGTGTCTGACTGCGCAGGGCTGAAACTTGGGATTCTTGTATCCTTATTTTGCCAAAGTCTGGTTCAATGTGGGTCTATGTCCCCGACTTTACTTGCTGCGGGGGATTCTCCCCATTGTCCCAGTCTGTAACCATCCCCCAGGCAAGGACTGGGCCTCCCGCTGCTGATTCCCTCAAGGGTGGGGGATGGGCGCCAGGGCAGAGGCTGGATACACAGTCTTTTTTCATGTTTTCTCAGTTTTCGTCCCTCACTGACCCAGGTTCTGGAATGTCCTCCCCTGTCCCCTGGGTCCCCAAACAGTTGATTCAGATAGCTTCTGTCTGGTTACTTGCTGCTTTGGGGAAAAATTCTGTCATTCCCTCCCTACTCCTCTATTTTGGAAGCCCCTTTTGTTGCCCCTTTATATTCTGTCCTCTCCAGTAGCTTAAGGCCTGCAATGGGTCCCCGTGGGCTTGGTTCTTTTGTGTCTAGATGTAGATGTGCATCCGTCTCACTGCTGTGAGAGAGTCTAGTCTGTGTCCCTGGTGGGAAGTCGGAGGGACCCCAGCTACTGCCTCTGGGACTGAGCTGAATGGGACTAAGAGAGGGGGAGTGGAGAGGACCACTGGTCAGGGACAGAAGTTTCCTACCTGATATTATCTCTTTCTTTGATTCAGTATTTGTGGGAACTTTCACCACTCTATACCTTCCTCCAGAGTTCTGAAAAAGTGAGAATTGTCCTTTTTTTGCTAAACTCTGGGGAGAGGTTTTCAGTAGCTATTTACATCCCCATGTTGATGCAATTGCCTTGGGCTTTGGCTTTTAAGAAAACCATTGCAGGGTTTAAAAAAGGAGTGAAAAGATCCAATTAAGCTTTTAAAAGGCCACCCTGGCTATTACATTAAGAACAGACTCTCAGAGGTTACTAGCAGAAACGGAGAGACCAGTTAGGTGACAAGTGCACTAACTGGATGATGACCATGGCTTAGACTAGGGCAGTGACCGTGGAAGTGGCGAGAAATGGTCCTGGATTTGCTGATCAATTGGATGTGAAATGTAAAAGAAAGAAAGAATTGGGGATGACTTTACCTGAAATAGGGAAGATCTGGGGAGGAGATGGTTTGAAAGACCATCAGTAGTTGAATTTGTGACATATTAAGTTTAAGGTCTCTATTAAACACTTTGAGAATTATTTACATATAGGTAATTTTTAAATTCATGAGATTGGAAGACATCACCAAAGAAGTAAGTGTAGTATAAGAGAGAAGAGATGAGCTTGGAGGTTCAAGAAAAGATTTCCTTTCCTGTAGGGAAAAAGACCCAAGAGGAAAGAGCCTTTTTGCTTCTACCATTCCTTCCTGCTTTAGATGCTGGTGTGTGATGTCTGGAATTCCAGCAGCCATCTTCTGACCATGAGGAAAAATATACAATGTGCCAGGAACTTTGCAAATATGGGTAGAATATAGGGTCCACAAGGGCAGGATCTGTGGTCAAGAGCCATGTGTTCCAGAAATTTACAGAGTATTGGCATCATACACCAGCAAGTAAAAACATAATTATACTCTTATAAGAGAGGGTTAGCACAAGGCGCTAAGAAGCTCACATAGGTTTAGCTACCCTTGACCTTAGAAATGCAACAAGCTTTATCTCATATTATAGTGAAAATCAGCTTAGCAGTGTCTAAGTGTTAGTTATGAATTCTTGTATCCTGATCAGTATTATTATTTTTTTCCCCACATGGGCAGGTACCAGGAATGGAACCCAGATCTCTGGCATGGCAGGCAAGAACTATGCCTGCTGAGCCACTGTGGCCTGCCCTCCATCAGTATTTTTGGATACCTTCTTCAATTCCTTAAAAATTTAATTAAAAAATACATTTTATATAATCGTTATAGTTTTCTGAAGTAAGGCACAAATAGGGCCATGATCTGGGTTAACATTTGTTTTATTCATTAACTCCATTTTTTTCCTTCTCTCCAACTTTTTATGACCTAGGAATACAATCATACTGATAAAACATTTTACCACAGCTATCATCAGTTTTTATTGAAAAGCATACAGGATGCCCTGTTTTAAACATTTAAGAGTTTCAATGTCTGCTTTTTCTTTAGAAGAATTGTATTTCCACGTTCCATGCCAGCATGTTTCCCCCCTTCATTTTAGCAGATACCATTATCTTTTTCTTTTGGTCTCAATTGTGGATACCTGAGTACAATGAGCTCCTTCACCACACAACATAAGATAAAGTATTTATAACCTTATTATATGAGCACACACGTGGCATTGTGTGCACAGACATAAAATTAAAGCCAAAGTGTCCAATGCTTGGACTAACACTATATTTATGCTGCTAAGGCAAGAAAAATTATTTAGTTTACTACAATGTGTAAGTAGCAGCAAAACAAATATTTTGGTTGACTGTGGAAAGTTAAATGTTTTCATTACTTGTTACAAACATAAAAGCTAAAAATAGGCTGACCAAATATATTCTGACAGCAAATAACACATGTATTCATCAATCTTTTGGCACATACAGAATTGTAATTCCTAATTTACGGACTTAAATGTAATGAAGATATAACCAACTTTGCTTTAACATATAGTAAATATTATATGTATAAGTATATATTATACTTTATGTATACAAATTTTTTTAATATTATCCATTTACTTTAAAAAGATCTATTGCAAATTTATCCTTTCTGAATATAAGATTTAACATTTCCTGCCCTTAGAAGCGCTTTAAGTGTACTACTAACAAACTTATTAGAGAACTATTTGTTTACACATGTAAATAACTGCTTTAATAATATGCAAAATGGTTACCATTTGTTAAATGCTTGCCATATTAAGAAGTATGCACTTAGTGATTTATATATACCATTTAATATCTTACAGCAGACATATTATTTATGATTACTCCCTTCATACAGATAAGGTAACTGAAGCTAAGAAATGGCTTGCCCAAGACTGCCCAGCATGAAACACAATGTTAGTATAGATGCCCACATCTGTCTGAGGTAGCAAAAGTCTGCAAAATCATACTCCTGATAGTATGGCAGAGGTGCTAACATATCTCACAGATCCAAGATTTCAGCATTTAGCAACTTAATTCCAAATTCCATTCTTAGAAGAAAAGTACAAAATACATTATTTCTATATTTATATGCAAATATGTGCAGAGAATAAAAAAGAATATAAGTTTATATTGCGGTGGCTATTTTGGGGTAAGAATAAGGACAATAAGTGTTTTAGAATAAAAATTTTCTATAATAACTATGTATTAATTTTAAAATAAGGTACTTAAATTAAAAAGTAAGAAAGGAACAAGGACTCCTATTATCTGAGAACACTGCTACAACTATGGAAAGGTGGAAGACAAGAATGTGCCCTTGTATTGTTAGGTGGTAATTAAGACTAAGAGCAATATATTTCCTACCTCGGTTTGTTGTCACAGCTTAGAAGCAATGGTATGAGCATAGCCAGCACCTAGATTTTGATTTCTAAATACCAGTCTCCACTAAAAGAAATAAGAGTTCCTTAGAGAAAAGATTGATTTCAGGGATGGGGCACAGAAAATACAATATAAGCACAGAATGTCTTCTTAAGACAGAGAATATAAAAATGCTCAAATAAAGGGAATATATCAAAAGGACACAGGAGTCTGTCTGAAGGAGCTCCTACTAACCAAATAGAAATGAAATTTTAAAGAAAAGGAAATAAGGATAGTAACAGACTACAGACCATGAAATAAAGTACGATTCCATAAGTTTATAATGATATACTCAAATAAATGTGGAAGAAAGGAAAGCTCTTCTTTAGAGTGGAATGCGGACTATAAATATAAACATAATGATGAAGTTAGAAAATCACAGTGAATACCAAAACTTATGGGTGAAAATTTGGTGAGGAATAAAATACTGACATAATCACAAAGTAGCTCCCCACAACTAAATTCAGTGCATTGTCCTGGATTGGATCCTGAACTGGGAAAAGATAGCTATAAAGGACAAAGGACAAAATTTGAGTAGGGACAAAGAATTAGATAGTGTATTATATCAATGTTAAATTTCCTGATTTTGATAATTGTACTGGTGAAATAACAGAAAGGCCTTGTTTTTAGTAAACATATACCTAATATTGAGTATATCATCAAGATATACTCAAATGGTTCAGAGAAAAATATTTATGTATATATAGACATACACACACACATACAAACATAGAGAACAAGCACAACTGCAACAAAATTAAACCACTGGTGAATTAAAGCAAATGATATGGGCAGGCCACAGTGGCTCAGCAGGCAAGAATGCTTGCCTGCCATGCCAGAAGACCCGGGTTTGATTCCCAGTGCCTGCCCATGTAAAAAAAAAATAAATAAAGTAAAAAATAAATGTTTAAAGCAAATGATATATAAGAATTCACTGTACTTCTAACAAGTTTTCTAAGTGTAAAAAGGTTTTCAAAATAAAAAGTAACCATCTGTGGTAGTTGGGTTTAGGTGTCAACTTGGCCATGTTGCTGTGGACTTGAATCACTCGCATGTGAAACACATCTATAGTTGATTACATCTGCAGTTTGGCTAAGGGCAGTGCCTTCTGCAATGAGTGATGCTTAATTTAATAAGCTGGAGGCTTAAAAAAGAGATGTCAGAAGAGGACCCAGCACAGCCCAAGCTGCTCAGCTCACCACAGACGTTTGGAGATTTCGCCCTGGGGAAAGCTGTTAGGAACCGGAAGCCAGGAGAGAAGGTCAGCAGACATCGCCCTGAGCCTTTCCATGTAAGAGAGAACTTCAGATAAAAGTTGGCTGCCTTTCTTCTGAAGAACTGTAAGTTTTTAAATAAATCTCCTTTTATTAAAAGCCAACTGAATTAGAAGGTGATTGTGACACATGCTCAAGTTTGAGAACCTCTGACTGAACACAGGGCAGTAATAGGGAATAAGGGCAGTAATAGGGAATAAGGTAGTAAAACACTTGAAAGCAAGATTAGGGAGAACAGAGCAGATGATCCTATACTTAATTTAGTACACAAAACACTAACGATGGTTTTTGAGCAGAGAAATGATATGACAGTTATGTTAGGATGTGTAGTGGTTAGGTTCATGTGTCAGCAATGGTCAATGAGACAAAATAAAGTGTCAGTGGCTGAGAGATTTCAAATAGAGTCAAAAGGTCTTGCAGGTTATTCTTATGTATTATCCCCTTTTTAGTTTAAGGTTTATTAGAGAGGCTAGAGGGAAGTGCCTGAAACTAGAGTTGTGTCCAGTAGCCATGTTTCTTGAAGATGAATGTATAATGATATAGCTTTCACAATGTGACTGTGTGATTGTGAAACCTTGTGTCTGATGCTCCTTTTATCTACAGTATGGATAGATAAATAAAAAATATGGATTAAAAATGTATAAATAATAGGGGGAACAAATGTTAAAACAAACAAACAAAACAAAGAAAGAAAACCTTTCTCAAAGTTTGCAGCTTGTGGCCTGCCTTAAGGAATTTGGACTCACCCATCCCCACAGTTGCAGGAGCCAATTCTTATAAAAAAAAAAAAATAATCTCATGATATTTACATTACACATACACACTCACACACAATCTCCTGTTGGCTCTATTTCCCTAGAGGACCCTGACTAATAGAAGAGGATCACTCTGGTAACAGTATATAAAATGGATGACAGCTGGAAGATTCTAGAGGTAAAGATCAGCTTACGTTGCTTATAACATTCTCAAGGAACATGTATGAAGAACCTGAACTAGGCTACAGGACTAGAAAGGGACAGATGGAGCGTCTGCAATGGGTAAGTGCATTAAGGTTTGTCAACTGGCTGAACGTGACACAGGCAAAGGTTTAAGAAAGGAGGATGAAGATGGGGAAGAGGTGAGGAAGTGACAGGAGCAATCAAAGGTTGAGGTTTTGAACCTGGATGGTCGGTTGAAGATCTTGGATTCAATGAATATAAAAAGTTTCCTATACCTGGGACTTTTAAAGGCCAAGATCCCAGCCTTTTAATCTTCGATAAGCATGTTCTTCTGAACAGTATCAAATGAGGAAGGGGTGATTCCAGCTTTATGATTCTATAAAAGCTGTTCCTCTAAACAATGTTATGTAAGGAAGTGGTTTTCAGACTTAGATTTTAGAGATCTGTAAACATTCCAAACAAAATTTAATGAATGAGTTGTTTTATATTCTATAAATTAAAATTTATAAAAACAACTATTGGTTGTTGGGAACATAAATGGGTAAACCTACTTTGGGAAACAAAAATGGGCATATCTGGAAGAGATGAAGATGTGCATATTCCACAGAATATGGTTCAAGGGTTGGTGAGAGTGCGCACTGATTGAAACCAGGGCTCTGCCACTCCTTACCTGCAGGATTTTGGACAAATTACTTCACTGCTCTATAGTTCAGTTTCTGTATTTGTAAAATGTGGATAGTAAGAGTGTCTACCTATTATTTAAGGAATTAGATAAACCAATACAAATAATGTGATTAGAACAGAGCCTGCCACATAGCAGTTGGTGAACATGTGATCATGATGAGGATGACAACAACCGAGACCCATCAATTCCATTCCAAGATATACCTTAGAGAAACTCTTGTGACTCTGCACAAGGAGAAAAGTACAAGGATATTTTCTGCAAAGTATTTCTAATAGGATATATGTTGGAAAAACTCAAAGTCTAAGAACAAGAGGGAAAAATAACTAGAATATGCATTCAATGAATATTATACATCAGTTAAAATGAATAAACATGAGCTACATATAAGAATGTGGATATATATCAAAAACAGAAAGTTAAAGGGAAGAAAAGATGCAGTTGGATACTATTTGATGCTAATTATATAATGTGGTAAAATTGGATACTATTTGATGCTAATTATATAATGTGGTACAGTAGTACTACTATTTTTAAAGGCGTTGTATAAACATGATTGGAAAAGAATAAAAACACGCACAGGAAGGAGACACTCTAACCTCAACTCTATATGTAAAGTGTACATTTCTTAAAAAATCTAAAATGAATATGAAAATAATATTAAGATAAGTTGCTCTCCAAATAAACTCACCACCCTCCCTTTTATGTGGGACATGTTTCCCAGAAGAGTAAATGTCTCTGGCAACATGGGATGTGGCTCCCCCAGTGATGAGCCTGGCCCTGGGACCGTGGGATTGAGAAAGGCTTCTTGACCAAAAGAGGGAAAAGAAATGAAACAAAATAAATTTCAGTGGCTAAGAGATTTCAAATAGAGCCAAGAGGTCATTCTGGAGGTTATTCTTATGCATTATATAGCTATTCCTTTTTAGTTTCTAATGTATTAAAATAGTTTAGAAGGAAATACCTAAAACTGTTAAACCATATAATCCAGTAGCCTTGATTCTTGACAATGATTGTATAACTATATAGCTTTTATGATGTAACTGCGTGATTGTGAAAACCTTTTGATTGACAATCCCTTTATTCAGTATATGGGCATATGAATAAAAAAAAGACAAAAAAATAAATAATAGGGGGTAGATAAGGGGTTTGGGATATTTTGGGTGTTCTTTTATTTTTATTTACATTTTTAATTTTTTTTTTGGAGTAATGAAAATGTTCTAAAAGTGATTGTGGTGATGAATGCACTTATAGGATACTGTGAGCCATTGATTGTATACTTTGGATGACTATACATGTGAATACATCTCAATAAACTGCATAAAAAAGGTTGGGTAAAAAAATAGTTCTGTCCCTATAGTTTTTTGTATATTTAAAATATTTTATAAGATTAAAAAACAAGAAAAAGTAAAAGAAAAAAATTACTGTCCATTCATGCAAATAGATTTTTTAAAAAATTTATTTACTCTTTTTATTTGGAAATAATTTAAAGCTTCAGAAAAAGTGCAAGAATAATATAAAAAACTCCTACACATTTTTTACCCAAACTCACCAATTTTTAATATTTTGCCGATTGTTTTATTATTTTCTCTCTCCACTACATAAATATTATGTATTCTTTATCAGCCACTTGAAAATAGATTGCATATATCATTGTCTGTCTTTCACCCCCTTAATATTCCAGTATGTATGTTAGACAGTCTTTTAGGTGACTGCAGCATGGTTATTAAATTCAGGGAATTTCTTTTTTTTTTTTTGCATGCTGTATGGCAGGGTCACATTTCATTCTTTTTCCATGTGAATATCCCATTATTGCAGCACCACCTGCTGAATTTTTGTTTATTTGTTTGTGTTGTTTCTTTGCTTGTTTTCTGGGAATTGAACCCAGGTCTTCCTCATGGAAGGTGAGAGTACCACTGAACTACCTTTGCACCCCTGAATTCAGGGAATTTAACATTGACACGATAGTTTATTCTGCCATCTACATTTCAGTTTTCTCAACTGTCTTAATACTATTCTTTACAGCACAATTTTACCCTTCAGTCTAGGACACAGTCCAGGATCACAGATTACAATTCAGTTTTTTTTTTTAATCCAAAGATTAAATAACTTTATTCTTATAGATTATAATTCAAAAATATCCAAACCCAAATTTTTGGTTAAGCTCCACAAATAATTCATGCCTAAATTTCTTATTCTGTTCAATCTCAACCACAAGGAGCTTAATCCAAAAACTAAACTGAGTTAGGGTTCCTTTATCAGATACAACTTGGGTGGTCCTCCAGTGAAATTAGTATGATTCGTTTAAATCTCAGAAACTGAGTAAGCTTTACACCATGTATGCTCCATTTTTAAAGCCTAAAGATTTAACGGAATGTACAAGATCATACCAACACTAGACCCACCAGCTTTAAGAGATATGCCGCCTTTAATTGCACGGACACTCCCCACCAGGGGCATGGTTGAAACAGAGGTGAGGTAGTAGGATGGCTTTAACTGCTTCAGTTTTCCAGTCCCTGGGGCCTGAATTTCTCCAAGGAGGAATTCCACTTAAGCTGGCCCCACCTTTCTCTTAGGGAAGGTACAACCTTTAGGGAATTAACTCCTTTCACCTAACTAGGTACTTTGTCTCTCAGACAGGCTTAATTCCACCCTTCCCTGGGCCACTGCTGAGCCTGAGAGTGCTTCCAGTTCTATGGAATGAACTGTTAAGGAGCAGGAAAAAAACAAGAAAAAAGCCTTTTCAGAGCTGGACCCCTGCTCCTCGGGTTTGTCAATCAAGTTGGTAGGTGGCTGTAAGCACCTCCAGGTTCCATGTGCCTTCTCTTCTTGGGGTCCAGCCCTTTTCCAGTATTTTGTGCTAACTGAAAAAGCCTCTTTTTTTTTTATTGTTGTTGTTTTGTTGTTTTTTCCAACTGTCCTGTCCCTTCTCTGCTATGGCAAAAGCTCCTAGTTTCTTTAGTGCTTATTTCAGGTTTATCTGTGCAGGGGGCCTGTTTTCCACAGTCAGAATTTGTTAATTAATTCCACAATTGGAGCTTGGTTGAGTTAAGCCCATGCTGCTAGTAAAGTCTGTTTCCTTTCCCCTCAGGGAACCAGCCTGCCATGCCCGTGGGGGAGGGGCCTGGCCTCATGAGCTTTGAGGACTTACAGTTCTGTGTGGGGTCTCAGCAATTCCACCTGGACAGACTGGTGGATGCTGTGTGTCTGGTCACTGATGTCCCCCCAGCAGTTGTTCTGCACCATTCCTGGCTATTTACTAGCTGCTCTGGAGGACAAACTAAATTCAACACCTCACTACGCCACCATCATATCTCTCATTGCAATTTAGTTTTAATACCTAGTCTTCTCAGCCATGTCATGACATAGATATTGTTGAATAATGCAGGGAATGATTTTCTAACAAAATATTCCTTAATTTCAGTTTGTCTGATGCTTCCTCATGATTAGATTCAGGTTAGGCATCCCTAGCCAGGACACCATACACGTGATTTTCTGTCCTTTGTGATTATCATACCTGAAATTACATGGTGTCTATCTGCCTCTCATTTTTGATGTTAATTAATTTTTTTATTATAGTAGTTGTAGGTTTACAGAAAAATCATGCAGAAAGTACAGGATTCCTATATATCTCTACCTCTCACACACACAGTTTTCTCTATTATTAACATTTTACATTAGTGTGATACCTTTTTTACAATTGGTGAAATAAAATTATCACAATTATACTATTAACTATAGTCCACAGTATACATTAGGATTCACTCTGAGTTGTACACAGTCCATGTTTCCTTTTTGTTTTAAATTCTGGTAACATATATACAACCTAAAATTTCCCATCTTATCCATTTTCAATTGATCGCTCAGTGAAGTGTTATCCCGTTTCTCTATCATACAGAGAAATACTGTATATATTTCCCCTTGCAACTAAAAAGCAATCAGTCGGGTTACCCTATAAGATCAAATAAACTAGTCCTCATCAACATGCCCTAGATGTAGCATCTATTGATGATTCTTGCCCAATCAATCTTTACTATGAAAATGGTAATTTTCCAACTGTACCTTCACTCCATTCATATTAATTGGCTGGTATTTTACTGTAAGGAGATTTCTCTTCTCAATATTCATTTATTTATATCAATATGGATTCACAGATTCCTATTTTTGTTCTAATGGTTTAAACTTTATTACTGTCCTTAATTCTTATTTTTTGCAATTTTTAAAACTGAAATATAATTCACATAACATAAAATTCACCATTTTAAAGTGTACAATACAGTGTTTTTAGTATATTCACAGAGTTGTGCTATCATCACATTTCATAGTTGTGAAGTTAAGAAACTAACTTCACTAATTCCAGAACATTTTCTTCACTCCAAAAAGAAATCCTGTATCCATTAATTAGTCACTCCACATTTTTTTCATCTCCTGATAAACATTAATCTACATTCTGTCTCCATGGACTTGCCAATGAACTTATCTATTTCAGAGCAATGGACTCATACAATATGCGGTCTTTTCTGTCTGAATTTTTTTTTTCCCCCACTTAGCATGTTTTAAAAGTTTATCCATAAATCAGTACTACATTCTTTTTATGGATGAATAATATTCTATTGTGTAGATATACCACATTTTTGTTCATGGAGTCAACATTTGATGGACATTTGGGTTGTTTCTACTTTTTGGCAATTATGGATAATTCTGCTATGAACCTCTGCATATAAATTTTACTTTTTTTTTTTTTGCATGGGCAGGCACTTAGAAGCAAACCTTAGTCTCCAGTATGGCAGGTGAGAATCTGCCATTGAGACACCGCTGCCCACCCTGTGTATAAGTTTTAAGTGAACAAATGTCTTCCGTTCTCTTGGGTGTATATCTAGGAGTGAAATTGCTGAGTCCAAGTTTAACTTTTTACCTTTTTTTTTTTTTTTTGGCATGGGCAGGCTCTAGGAATCGAACCCAGGTCTCCAGCATGGCAGGGGAGAATTCTACCACTGAGCCACTGTTGCATTGCCCCAAGTTTAACTTTTTGAGGAATTATCCAACTGCCTTCCAAAGTAACTGCATCATATTATGACCTTACCAGGATTATATGAGGGTTCCAATTTCTCCACTTTCTGGCCAACACTTGTTGTTGTCTGTCTTTTGGATTCTAGCTATTCTAGTAGTAGTGAAGTAGTATATCACTGTTGTTTCAATTTGCATTTCTCTAGTAACTAATAATTTTGAGCACCTTTTCATATGCTTATGGCCATATGTATATCTTTGGAGAAATTCAAAGAATTTCTACTGAAATCATTTGGCCATTTTTAAATTGGGCTCTCTTTTTTATTGCTGAAGTGTATTTCCTCAATTATTTTGAAGCTAAATTATCCCAGATCTGACAAGTAGATGCTCTATCAAGATACCTCTTATAATCTACGACATTTTATCATCAAATTTTGGGGTACTTCCTATGGAACAAAAAGGTGTTTCAGTTTCAGAGTAAGACCTGGTTTCTTTCAGTAGGAAATTGTGTTAGAATGGATGCCAGGCTTGCTCATTGCTACTGGAATGTCTTTTCTTTTAGACATTTTCTAGCAGTTAGAAGTAGGAAATTTATATATGTATGTATAAGAAATCATGAGTTCATGCAAATCTAATCTATTACCACAGGGTTTCCCTTGTCTTCTTTCATTCCTTATTTTTAATATCCCTTCTTCCACTGTGAGAACCCTGGCTCTCTGCAACAACACATGTAATCATTTACTAAATCTTATAATATACATAAGATAGTTTTAGAATAATTAGATCTATGGCACTACCAAAAAAAATTACTAAGAAGGGTTAAAGATTTGTTTGCTGTTCTTCCCCCAACACCAAAACTGAAGATAATCAAATTGAAATACTATATTCAAAGTTTGCATTAGTTCTATTTCTTTTATCTCCCAACAGTATAATGTTATTCAGTTGAAGCATAGTTGGGTTATTTTTTTTCTTTCTCTACTCAGTTTTAGTTTCTTTTTTCCTTCCCATGCTTGTCGATTCAATTTTATTTAAAAATATATAGAACACTAAAACATTTCCGAAGTTAAGACTACACATAAAGATAAATACAGAAGAAAGTCTCTCTCCTATCCCTTCTACCCTGTTCTCCCTGCTCCCATTTGTTATAAATAACCAACTTCATTATTTCCTGGTTTATCCTTTCTATTTTTCTTTTGTAAAAGGATCTGTACATGTATATATATATATCCTCAATTATCTATTTTTCTTATTAAAAAGATTGCACATATACAGTTTCACACTTAATTTTTTTTTTTTTTTTTTTGCATGGGCAGGCACTGGGAATAAAACCAGGGTCTCTGGCATGGCAGGGGAGAACTCTGCCTGCTGAGCCACCATGGCCCTCCCTGAACTTAACTTTTTAAACTTACTTTTAAAGAATAGGAAAGGTAAGGTCCTGAAAAGACAAATTCTAGGATAGCCCCGGGAAGGAAGTAGTAAATTAAGAATGTTTTTCTCCCTTTATTTGAACTCTGTCCTCTTATAATTTCTTTCCAATAGTGGCCTTATAGCATAGAACTTGATAAAAAAAAAAATTCTGATAGTTGAAAACCAGCAGAGTTGTCATTAACAAAAATTGTCTTGATTTTTAAATGTTTATTTTTGTCATCGAATAGTAAAGAAATTATTGTAGAGAAGAATTTGGACCTCCATGTTGTAAGTCTAAAGAGGTAATTGTGATAAAAAATAATAAATAATAAGTTTATAGCAAATAATAAATTTTCTCAGAATGAGAAATGGCAGTGAGCATGGGTGACCGTTGAGCTTTGAAAGAATAATTTCAGTAGTGTAGTTAAGGACGTAGAATAAATTTCTAGGAGCTGTGAGCAAGAAGAGGCAGGGTGTTAATATGAGTGATGCCTGCTTTGTAGACTACTAAGAATTTACTTCATGCCTGGCTTAAATGAGCCCTGCTAAATGTCTAACACGTACCAGGTTCAAAAGTTCATACAATTTCTTATTAAAGTAAGGTTAACATTTTGTCTTGAGTAAAATAAATGGATTTTAAGTTTCATAAGTAATGTATATTTAGTTGAATCTATGTTTAATTCAAACTCATAAATTTATTGAGAGTCTTCAGAGTACAAAGAACCAGAAACTGTGTATGATAAAGACTGATGGTGAGATGATTAATACAAGGCAGAATATAGAAATAGCATAAGAAGTTCACTGGGTTATCCAGGTTAATGTGTGCACATGTTAATTTCTTTCTTTTAAGTTAGAATAGTTGTAGGTTTATAGAACAGGTAAATGTTTTTTTTTAATGCATGTCTGAAGCATGGAAATAGAAATAAAGACTGGTGAATCATTTGTCAAAGGAATCAGAAACCACATCTTTCGTAGGCTTGTGGACAGTGTCTAGAGTAATTTGGGATAGATTCATGAGAAGTGGAGGTGTTTGAAATGGGACACGAAGGATAGAAATTCCACAGACAAAAATGGAAGATGGCATTCCAGACCAATGGAAATGTATGAGACATAAACAAGAAAGACTGAAGTGCAATCAGGCATCTTCCAGGGCATAGGTTTTGCTAGTTCATCTGATTTAATCCTCTCAATAATTATGAGGTTGGTATTACCATTGTGGTGGAAATCCTGTGTTTGTGGCTGCCCAGATTACATCAGTATACTGTGGGTAACAGTTCTCTTTGCATCCCTGAGCCCATGTGACTCTGGCAGTACTGATTCTAAATCTGGCCTGAGAAACAGCATGTGATTCAAGAATGGCCTACTGGAGTGTTTAATTCCCCAGCTGCAGTTACCGATTCAGGGATGGGCACATGATAGTATCAGCAATAATGAGATGCTGTAATATTTTTCTTGAAATTTCCGGGACAAGCATTCTTTCCCACTGGATTAGAATCTGGGAAGATGTGAGGAACTGCTGAGATATTCAAGTTCACAACGTAGAGGGAGGTGTAAGGGGAGCCTGTCCCAAAATGGCACACGTAAGAGTGAGTTGAGGGGAGGATGGGAGTGGGGATCTGAAATCATGATCAAGAGATGGAGACATAAAGAGAAAAACTAGGTCCACTTGACATTGTTTTAGCCTTTGATAGTTATGGGTAGGAAGTCAGTCCTACCCATAGCCCCAAAGTAAGCCTTTTAGTATAAACTAGATTAGCCATTTGAAATGTCATTCCATTTTACCAATGAAGAAAGTGAAGGTTAGAGAAAATTAGTAATCTGCCCAAGATCACATAGGTATTAAGTAATAGATTTATGTAGCTCTAAGTCATTTAGTGCTCACTAAACTTTTTGATTTTGTGAGTTGTCAAATGTATATATAAATGTGTGTTGAAGAAAGAGAGGGAGAGAGAGAGAAAATCAGGCCTTTGGTTAGTTTACTTCGGTATATAAAAATAATGACTTGTGCTCACTGAGCACTACACCAAGCGTTTTATATATTGTCTACAGATACCAATCATTACCCATTTGTCCATATTCCCTCTCTAATGGAATCTTTCTCATTCCAGACAGTTGTTTTTTGGGGGTTGGAGACCACTGCTGCACCTCAATTCCTACTGGTCTCAGCAAGCTGGGCTAGCAGTAGCCTATGACCCATGTGTGCTCACCAGGAACTGTGACTTGGCAGCCTATCAAAATATGAGATAAGCCAATTAGACTCGTTTCTTGGAAACATGGTGAGCCAGCTGGTGTTAGGCAAAAGGATAAGCATGTTCAGGGTCAGGATGCTCATTTGAGACCAGGTATTACACAAAAGTCTAGAGAAGAGACTATGAATAAACAAAGACTAAGATTGTGCAAAGAAAGAAAAGTATGATGTGCAAAGAGAAACAGGGTGCCGAGAGAGGCAGATCACACAGCTTCAGATGGAGACTAGTTTGTGCTTCTGATCACATTCTATATCCTTACTCTCTGGGTCTCGTCTTTGGGTGTACATGAGATTGCACTGTATGTTTACAAGAATCTCCTCTTTACTTATGCTAGCTTAAATGATTCCTCAGACCATAAAGCAAAAAAAAGTATAGACAGATATATCATATCAGTGAATTATCACAACAATCTAATGGCAATTATTTCCCAGATAAAGAAATTGAGGTTCAGAGAGTTTACATAAATTTCCCAAGGGACATAACTAGCACGAGATGAAACTAGGATTAAACCCAGGTTTATGTATCTCAACTTCACATATATTAGACTGATTGAAATAGGGTAAAACCAGAGACAAGGAAACCAGTTAGGAAGTTGCTATAATATTTTAGGAAGAGGCAGTGAAAGACATATCTAAAGCAATGGATGAGATAATAGAAATGAAGGGAAGATTTCAAAGATATGATGGAGGGGCATAAATGTACAGGGTTGGCTATGGGGGGTAGAGGTAGGGGTAAGGGGTGAATAGAAGAAGCCAAAGGTTATACTAAGATTTTTTTAACTTGGCTGATTTGGAAAATCAGTAGTGTCTTTGATAATAGTAATAGGGAAATAAGGTCTAGGGGCTTGTTTTTGTGGGGAAGAAAATATACTTAATTTTGGTTACTGTAAGTTTTAAATAAACACATCAAAAAGGGAGTTAGAAATGTGGGCCAGAAACTCAAAGGTAGAGAAATGAATTTGAGAATTGTAAATAACTGACATCACGGACATTTACATTTGGAAATTCAGTAAACCATTAGGTATCCACAGTAAGAAAAAAGAAAGTCAGTGTTATATGAATACAAAGTTTTAAATTAGGGGATTAACAATAAATTTAATCCTAAAAACAGATCACTATTTTAATCTGGCCAGTATTTATGGTGACAAATTTACTGGGCCCAAAGGGGAAATTTATGCAACAAAATCTAGTAATTTGGTTCTATATAATTAGCAGGGCAAATGCACAGTAAAACGCTGATATCGTCACAGGATATAACAATAAAGTTTCAAACTGTACAGCAAAAATAGATGGAAATAATACAACAAAAATGACTTGTATTTATTCCCTGCATTTCTCCATGGAACTTAAAATCTTTTAACAGACATTATCTCATTGTTTTAAGAACTGTTATGAAATAGTTTGACAGTTATATAACACCATTCCTTCTCACTAATCCCGAAGGGCTTTACAAGCCTTGGAAGAATGACTTTGTTCATGTCCAGTATACAACCACTGAGGGATAGAGGTGGGGGTGGGGGGCCAGGATAGATAAGCCGACAGGACTGCGATGGATATTTGGTAGAACAGAGCAGCAACATAATAACGCATTTAAGAAAGGAAGGGAAGGACACTATTAAACTGAAACCATGAAGAAAAAAAGAGGAGAGAAGATTGAAGCTAAGATTGTTACATTCAAGACAAACGTTAACATAAATAGCCTTATTTTCATTTTGTATCTAACTTAGAATAATGGATAGATACTTTCAAGATCCAGGAAAAAAAAAAGAAATGAGTATCATCTGAGTATCATTACTCAGTATATGAGTAAATCAAGAACTCCATTTTCTACAGTGTTTTGTGTGGTAATGTTCTGTTCAACAATCATCAACACAAAGTATGCTAAATAATCACTGACTTTTTCTTTTTGGGTGCGCTGTATTTTTTGAAGAGCCATCCTCTTCCTCCTTCCTTCCATTTTTGGAATGAGTTGAGGATTCTGAGAAACAAACACTCAACTGGAAAAATAAAAAGGGTATTAGATTAAAGGGCCTCCCCTCGTCCCTGGAAAAATAAACGGAATTCAGTTTTTCTGAAGTAGTTGCGATCAACGCAGTAATGCATATAGAGAAGGAACTTTGTCAGATTCTCTAATTGGACAAGGAAATAGGCTAACTAATGTCAAAAGGCTGTAGTACCTCCTTTAGTCACAATACTCACAAAGGGACCTATAGAAGATGGGTAATCCCTTCGTTGGGCCTGTGCATGGAAGTAGAGGGAATGTAGAGGAAGAGCTGGACATCACAAAGCACTAGACATCCTGTTTTCCCAGAACCAGTTGTTGGTTTCCCAGAACCAGTTAGTCAGCAGGGCAAATGCACAGTAACTTATATCTTCACAGGATATAACAATAAAGTTTCAAACTGTACAGCAAAAATATATAGAAATAATACAAGAAAAATGACTTTTTTGTTGTATTATCTAAAGCAATGGATGAGATAATAGAAATGAAGGGAAGATTTCAAAGATATGATGGGGAGGCATAAATGTATAGGGTTGGCTATACATCTCCCAGCCAAGTCATAGGGTTATGAGGAAACACCAGCTTTCTATGTGATGTAGAACCAGTTTTCTGAAGGAATGAAAACATAAGCCTTATGGCTACATAGGGGCTTTGACTATCACTTTAGCCAACACACAGAGATATGAAGAGAATATACCTATTAACCTTCAAAAAAAACCATCTGAGGTCCTAGACCTGAAAACCATCTTCCACCATGGCAGCTACTGGTCATTACAAATCCACTACTATACACTACTGCCACCAAAGTTACCATATAATTCAGATACTGTGGACTTCTCATACATTTCAGTTAAACCTTAATAAACTAATGAATATGCCCATTTACAGATGAAGAAACTGAGGTAAAGAGAGGACAAATAGTGCATGTCTGCTTTGTTTGGCTAGTATGTTCTTGCTCCTTGTTCTGGGAACAGATCCTACCTCTGATGACACAGTGACACATGATTAGTCAATCAGTATCTGCTTCCTGGGAACTGGGTTCTCAATAGATATATACAGGCTGGAAAGAAGCTAAGTGAGTTGCCTGATGATAGATCCTGGAAAGAATCCAAGAATTCCTTTTCCAAGGCCCTGGAGTTGTCCTCAGTCTCCTACCTTTCCTGAAGCTTGGTTATTCAGAGTTGTTCTGTTTAATGTGCTATCTCAGCCTCCTATCTTAAATTGTAGATGGCTATAACCCAGAAACCTTAAGAAACACACAGATACATCATATAATTTATCCAAGATCACACAGGCATAAGTAGCACAAATTTAAATGGAAGGCTAAGGGGTCCTGAAGAGCCAAAGCCACCTTGAAAAAGAACAAAGTGGGAGGACTCACACTTCCGGATTTTAAAACGTATTACAGAGCTACAGGAATCAATACACAATGGTACTAGCATAAGAATATATATACATGGACCAATGGAACTGAATTGAGAGTTCAGAAATAAAGCCTCGCAGCAATGCCTAACTGATTTTTGACTAGGTGTCAAGTCTAATCAGCTGCAAAGCAATGTATCTTCAACAACTGGTTCTAGGAAAACAGGATATCTACATGCAAAAGAATGAAGGTGTACCTTACCTCATACTATATGCAAAAATGAGCTCTAAATGGATCAAAGACCTAAATATAAGAAACAAAAACATAAAACTCCTAAAAAAAATGGGAAGCATTTTCAGGACCTTGTGTTAGGTATAAGGTTTCTTAGGCTACCCCAAAACATGAGGAACAAAGGAAAAAATATAAAAATGGAACTTCATCAAAATTTAAAACTTTGTGCACCACAGGACTTCATCACAGATGCAAAGAGACAATCTACAGAAGGGGAAAAAATATTTGGAAACCACACGTCTGATCAAAGCTTAATATCCAGAGTACATTTAGAAATCCTACAACTTATCAACAAAGAAAGAAATAACCCTATTTAAAAATGGGCAAAAAACTTCAATAGACACTACTCCCAAGAAGATAAACAAATGTCAAAAAAAACTCATGAAAAGAGGCTGAGTATCATAAACCATTAAGGAAATGAAAATCAAAATAACAGGATGCCATTTTACACCACTAAAACTGCTTCTATTAAAAAAGAAAAAATAATTAGTATTGGAGAGATATGGGGAAATAGGAATACTCATTCATTGTTGGTGGTAATATAAAATGCTGCAGCTGCTGTGAAAAATATCTTGGCAGTTACTCAGAAAGTTGAGTGCAGAAGTATTATATGACCTGGCAATCTCACTTCCAGGTATATACCCTAAAAAAGTGAAAGCAGAGACTCAAACAGATACTTGCACACTGATGTTCACAGCAGCATTATTCATAATAGCTAAAAGGTGGAAGCAACCAAGTGTCCATTACACAATGAATAGATAAACAAAATGTGGTACATACAGACACTGGAATATTATTCTGCTATATAAAGGAATGAACCTCTGATATATGCAACAACATGGATGAATCTGAAGACATCATGTTGAGTGAAACAAACCAGACACAAAAGGACATATATTGTATGAACTCACTGATATGAAACAGAATAAGCAAATTCAAAGTCAGAAACATAGGACATGACTCCCAAGGATGAGCCTGGCCCTGGCACTGTGAGAGTGACAATGCCTATCTGAACAAAAAGGGGAAAAGAAATGTGACAAAATATGATATCAGTGGCTAAGAGATTTCAAATGGAGTTGAGAGGCTATTCTGGAGGCTACTCTTACGCAAGCTTCAACTAGAAATTGCTGATTGTCATGGTATGCTGAGCCCCAACCAACAGTATTCCTGTACACACTAAAGAATACCCAGAGGTTTATCTGAGAGTCTAGTTTCACTCACTAAATTTATTTTTCAGAAACCTATAACCTCCAGATAGTTCTTAGGCCAGATAAGCCCTGAAACCAAAAGTGACCAGTCTCTCGAAGAGCATTATCCAGCTGCATCCACCTACCTCATAATGTTGACACCCCTTTTCAACAGGAAGAAGTTAGAATGGCCATTGCCCAAATATCCCTAAAGAGTTAGGAGAAGGATCAAAGAAGAAGGAGGAGTTGTATCACAGAAGATAAGATTTTAAAAGTGAGTATAACTAATGAATTATTATATTGATATTTCTTTCTAGTCTCCAGTGTCTTAGAGCAGCTAGAAACACCTGAAATGGTGGAACTGCAACCCATACCATACTTTGAAAGATGTTCTAAAACTATTTGTTAAAATGTACTTTGAAATTTATTGCCTTTTTGTATATGTTATATTTCACAATAAAAAACGTCAAAGAAAATAGTAAGTAGGAAATTCCATAAGCTTAAGGAGGCGATTATAGCAATACATACTAAAATTATTGGTGCTTATTTTTCTGTGATTTAAATTAGTATTAGAATAGTGTATCAAACATTATAAATGCTATTTGATATTGTTTCTTAGAAAGTAATTTAGAAAGTACTTACAACCTAATAAATTAAATATAATTCAATACATATTTTAATATAAAGCTTCTCTTAGCTATTGTTGAATCCTAGAATTTCTAAAAACATTCCTGAAAAATGAAAACTGTATTCAAAATTTGCTTAAGGGCATAGAAATAGATATGCAGGGCCATGGAATAAAATTGAAAAGCCCTTACTTTTATGGTCAATTGATTTTCACTAAAACAACTCCATGAGGAAAACAACAAATGATGCTGAGATAACTGGTTATCCATATATAAAAGAATTAGTTTGATCCCTACCTCACACCATATACAAAAATTAATTCAAAATGGGCCAGAGAACTAAATGTAATAGCTAAAACTAAAAACCCTTAGAAGGAAACATACTCCACTTATGGGAATGCAACATGATACAACCAGCTTGGAAGTTTAGTAGCTGTAAAAAAGCTGAACATGTACCTATCACATGATGTAGCCATTCCACAACTAGATACTTACACAAGAGAAATAAATGTATATAGCTTTTATATACCACAGATAAACTTAGAGTATATTCATACATGGTATATTACTTAGCAATAAATAAGAATAAAATACTGGTATACAAAACATGGATGACTCTCAAAATAACTATGCTGAGTAGAAGAAATCAGACAAAAAAGGAGGCATTTAAATAAAATTCTACAAAAAGCAAATTATCTTATAGTGATAGAAAACAGTCTCCAGTGATTGCTTGAGGATGGGAGAGAGGACATGTTAGAACTGAAAGATGTGTCCATTATCTTAAGTATGCTGAGGGTTTCACAGGTGTATGCAGTATATATGTCAAAATGTATTTTGCTCACTTTAAATTATTTTTCAATAAAATTGTTATTTTTTTCTATATTCAAATGACTGTGGATTCTGTCTTCTGATTGGGGGCATTTCTGATATATACCCAATCAGAAATAGCCCTCAATCACTGTATAACATTGTCTGATTTTATATTATTTAATTATTTCATCACCATTATCATCTGAAATTACTGTGTTCGTTATTTGGCTATAATTTCTACCTTTCCTTACCCACCCTCACTTCTGGAAAAGCAAAAACACTAACAACCAGAAAAGGATATTACAGTTACTCTGTTCCTAGTGCTTATAAACATGCCAGGCACAATTAAGTTCTAAAATATATATTTTCCTCCTTGTCTTCTAAGAGGCTATATTCCCCTCTCCCTTTTCTTTCCATCTGTGCCCTTCATTCTACCAAGGACTCATACTCAAAAAATTATCTTGAGTTTTGTTCATTCTCATTCTTTCTCTTTCCCCTCAGCTTATAAATTATAATTATCTATTTTAAGCAAAAATAAATTTCACTCACTCCTTTACTAAATAATTGATGTATACCTAGTATTTGCCAGACACTGTGCCAAAGGGGAATAAGGTATGATTCCTGCCTTGCAGAATACTGTTTCAGGTACAGCTCTATTTATTCTCTTCCATTTGCAGTGAAATCTTTCTCTCAAAACATGGCCTAGATACTTGGTGTGTTAGTCAAAGTTCTCTGGAGAAACAGAACCAATGGGAGAAATCTGTAATATGAGATTTAAAAAGGTATCTCATGGAACTGTGGGAAGGGAAGAGTTCAAAATCCGTAGGGCAATCTGTGAAGCTGGCAGCTCCAATGAAAGATTTGGACGAACTCCACAGGAAAGGCTTGTTGACTGAAGAAACAGTGAAAGAGTCTCTCTTCTTCCTTAAAAGCCTTTGTATTAGTTAGGGTTCTCTTGAGAAACAGAATCAACAGGGAACACTTGCAAATATAAAATTTATAAAAGCGTCTCACGTGACCGCAGGAATGCGGAGTCCAAAATCCACAGGGCAGGCTGCGAAGCCGATGACTCCTATGGAGAGGCTCACCAGCCAAAGCAGAAATGGAACCTGTCTCCTCTGAGTCCTCCTTAAAAGGCTTCCCATGATTAAATTTAGCATCGCTATTGCAGAAGACACTCCCCTTTGGCTGATTACAAATGGAATCAGCTGTGGATGCAGCTGACGTGACCATGACCTAATCCTATGAAATGTTCTCATTGCAACAGACAAGCCAGCACTTGCCCAATCAGATAAACAGGTACCACAACTTGGCCAAGTTGACACATGTCCCTAACCATGACAGCCTTCAAACTGATTGAATTATCATTGTTGGTGACATGCCTTAGCTGATCGCAGATGTAATCAACCACAGATGCAATTAACTGACTGATGATTTAATATCCCTGCCTACTGGTTTATCAACCAGCCACAAAATAACCTCATAGTAATGGTGAGGCCAGGGCTTGCCTGACCAGAAAACTGGACAGAATCACTTGGCTAAGTTGACATAGAACCTAACCATCACAGTCCACCCCTTGTCAGTTTGGCAGCTACACACATCACCTGGAAACATGCTTAATTTCCAAATAAAACACAATAACAGATATATGTTTTGCCTAACGATATTCAAATGGCCTGCCTACAACCAGAAATGTACTACATCTCTCCAGAATAGGGTGCAAGTCCTTAGGTAACATTCATTCTTAAACTTCATATGCTATGACTTAAATACTATAACTTGAACAATACAACTTATGTCACATAAGAGGAAAACAAGATATTTGCTTATGTACAAATGCAAACATACTCATAAAAAAATAGGGAGGAAATGTTCTTACAATCACAGCCCTTCTTTCTGTAACTGGTCATATGGTCTAGTTCATATTTATCACAACCTTTTTGTACTACTCATTCCATGTTCCTTTTACGCTCAGCAAGCATCTGAGCTGGCCATTTTTCTTTGCCAGGTGGGGTGAACCAAACCTGCATTCCTGAAGATTCTGGGCCATTGACAGTCCTGTCTGGATTGGATTGTTGCAGTTTTTCTTTGACTTTAATCACAGGGCATGGTAGTACTAAGAGATGCCCTAGGGGATCTTCTGTATTTCAGGAAAACTCTTTTTTAACTCCATTGTGCAGTTGCAGTCCTATTTCCCCTTGAGTCGGGATCAATCACCCCAGACAGAACAGTGTCCCCTTTTGTGTCTGTTGATTCAGTGGCATGAGAAGCACAAGGTGACCAGGTGGCAGTCTTAACTTCCAGTTCAATGGAATTATTGTTGTATCTCCTGGTAGGAGCCCTCCTCCTTTTGGAACTAAGACCTGTAGAACAGCAGCGCTTAAGGATTCAGGGACAGGAAGTAAAAATTTTCCTAGGGGATCACTAGGGGTGATAGTGAGAGGTGCCACTCCTGTTTCCACCCCTTGATTCCTGGACCCATGAATATGGGCTATGGTAGAAGCAGCACCATAGAATGGATGCTGATTCAGAGCATACACAGCCTCCTGGAGAATACTGCCCCAGCCCTGCAAGGTATTGTCACCTAGTTGACACCATAATTGGGTCTTCAAAAGGCCATTCAACTATTTTATCAACCCAGCTGCTGCTGAATGATGGGGAAAAGATAAGACTAGAGAATTCCATGAACATGTGCCCATTCCCACACTTCATTTGCTGTGAAGTGGGTCCCTTGATCACAAGCAATGTTGTGTGGAATATCATGATGGTGGATAAGTCATTCTGTAAGTCCATCGATGGGAGTTTTTGTGAAAGCATTGCATGCAGTGAATGTGAACCAATTTCTGGGTATGTGTCTATTTCAGTTAGAACAAATCGCTAATTCTTCCATGATGAGAGTAGTCCAATTAATCAACCTGCCACTAGGTAGCAATCACCTCAGAGAATGGTGCTCTGTCGGGGACTGACTGTGGGTCTCTGCTGCTGGCAGACTGGGCACTCAGCAGTGGCGTAACCAGTTGGCCTTGGTGAGTGGAAGTCCATGTTGCTGAGCCCATGCATAACCTCCATCTCTACCATAATGACCACTGTGTTCATGAACCCATTGGGCAATGGCAGGAGTGGCTGAGGAAAGAGGATGACTTGCATCCACAGGACAGGACATTTATCCACTTGATTATTAAAATTTTTGTCTGTTGAAGTCACCCTGTGGTGAGCATTCTCATGAGACATAAATATCTTCATGTTCTTTGCCCACTCAGAAAGGTTTATCCACATACCTCTTCCCTAGACCTCTTTGTCACAAGTTTTCCAAACATGCTCCTTCCAAGTCCCTGACCATCCAGCCAAACCATTAGCAACAGCCCATGAGTCAGTATATAAACACACCTCTGACCAGTTCTCTTTCCAAGCAAAATGAACAACTTGCACTGCTCGAAGTTCCACTCACTGGGAGGATTTCCCCTCACCACACTGTCCTTTAAGGACTCCCCAGAATGGGGTTGTAGTGCTGCAGCTATCCACTTCTGGGTGGTCCCTGCATATCGTGCATCTGTAAACCAGGCACAAGTTTTCTCTTACTCAGTTAAGTTACTGTAAGGAACTCCCCAAGAGGTCAGAGCTCTGGTCTGGGAAAGAAATAGTAATGTGGCAGGAGTGAGGGCCATGGGCATTTGTGCCACTTCCTCATGTAAATGACTTGTACCTTCACTACCTGCTCGACCTCCATCTCTAATATACAATTTCCATTTTATAACGAGTGCTGACGTGCATGCCCAACTTTATGGCTTGGTAGGTAAGACAACACCCAGGTCATGATAGGCAACTCAGGTCTCATGGTAACTTGGTGACTCATGGTTAGGTGTACAGTCTCTATTAAGGCCCAGCAGCAGGCTAAAAGTTGTTTCTCAAAAGGAAAGTAGTTATCTTCAGTGGATGGTAAGGCTTTGCTACAAAATCCTGAGGGTGTGTTGTGATTCTCCTACGGAGCCTGCCAAAGGCTCTACACAGCATCCCTATATGCCATGGACACTCCCAGCACCAAGGGATCTCCTGGATCATATGGCTCAAGTTGCAAAGCAGCTTATACAGCTGTCTGGACATGTCACAGAGCCTCCTCTTGTTCCAGTCCCCTCTCAAAACTAGCAGCTTTTCTGGTCACTCAGTAAATGGGCTGGAGTAACACACCCAAATGAAGAATATGTGTTTCTCAAACCCAAAGAGGCCAACTAGGCATTGTGCTTCTTTTTTTGGTGGTAGGCAGAGCCAGATGCAACAGCTTATCCTTCACCTTAGAAAGGATATCTTCACATGCCCCACACCACTGGACACCTAGAAATTCCACTGAGGTGGAAGGCCCTTGTATTTCTGTTGGATTTATCTCCCATTCTCTGACACACAAATGCCTTATTAATAAGTCTAGAGTGGTTGCTACTTCTTGCTCACTAGGTTCAATCAGCATGAGATAATCAATATAATGGACCAGTGTGATGTCTTGTGGAAGGGAGGAACGATCACGATCCGTGTGGTCAAGATTATGACATAGGGCTGGAGAGTTGATATACCCGAGATAGGACAATGAAAGTACACTGCTGACCTTGCCAGCTGAAAGCAAATTGTTTCTGGTGGTCCTTATTAACAGCTATTGAGAAAAAAGCATTTTCCAGATCAATAGCTGCATACCAGTTACCAGGGGATGTATTGATTATATATGGACTGTGCGTGAGAAGATTCCTCAATAAAAATATTAAAAAAAAAAGATTCTGTTTCTCAAGAACTACTCCTGGTACCGAGCTGTGTTAGGGTTCTCTAGAGAAGCAGAACCAATAGGAGATATCTGTAATTATGAGATTTATAAAGGTGTATCACATAACCATGGGAATGGAAGAGTCCAAAATCTGTAGGGTAGGTTGTGAAGCTGGCAGCTCTAATAAAGGGTCTGGATGATACACCAGCCTTCCAGTTTGTCAACCAGTCATGAAATATCCTTGCAGAATGGTCAGGCCAGGGCTTGCCTGACCAGACAACAGGGCATAATCACTCGACCAGTTGACACCAGAACCTAACCATCACATTCGGTCAAGCTTTTACTGACCAAATTGACTATGTCTCTTTGGTTCTTCCTAGAGCTTTGTTTCTAATATTGTATAATAAAGAATTTGGCCTTACCTAAAGAAGAGGTCATTTCCATTTTAAAATTTGATTGCTCTTTATATTTTTGGGGATTTTCATTTCTTGAAATATGTTAAATATACTTATATTCAGTGTCTGCATAAAATCTGAAGTTTGTGTGAGTCTAATTGTGCTATCTGTTGTTTCTATTGGCTTTTGGTTAGAATGCATGGGATTCTTTTTTGTTTGTTTGTTTTTATTTTAATACTGAGCTGCTCATTTTGTTTTGATTTTTCTTGAGTTCTGGGAATGAAAGTTGGTTCCTTCAGAAAGGATTTGTTAGCTTTTATTAGACTCCTGGGAGCACTAAGGATTCAAATAGCATGAATTTGGGCTCTCAACTGATGGGAAGGCTGTCTTATGGCTATAATTCCCAGGAGACATTCTTGCACCAAATACTCTTTGTCACGATAAGCATTTTTCTTTTAGTCCTCTGATGGGGGTGGGGTGACCTAGCTCATTTCCAATTTTTGCTGCCAATAAGAAAGAGGTCCTTTGGGCTCCCAACTATATGGGATAGTCTCCTATTAGACTCCAATCTTGGGAAGACCTTAGGTATTATATCCCATGCCATTAACTCTGTGAGGTCTCAAAAACAATGTACCAGTTTATCAAGTTAAGTAATCACCCTTCTCCTTACTTCTCTTAGTTCACATTTTTACTTATTCCCTGGTTTGAGTAGTCCTCGCTTTCTTGCAAGTTCCGAGGAACATGTAAAAAGATGTTATTATAGTACATCCAACAGTTTAAACTATTTTCAAGGAAAGATTAGTTTGAACTCCTAGTTTACCATGTTCCCAGAAACTGACATTTTCCATAACATTTAAATTTTTGCCATTCATTCCAAAATTTAATCTTTGAAAAGGCACAACTAGGTTTTTTTTTTTTTTTATTTTTAATAATAATATGCTCTCTTAAAGGATTCTAGATTTGGTGAGAGGCTTCAGGAGCAATTATTCTAGCCAGAACTAGGGTGGCTTTTAATTTTACAGACCATATCTACTCGGTTGGACCAAATGTGAAGAACAGAGTAGTAGAAAGAGTGCTAAAATGGAGGTCCGGAGACTTGAGTTCTAGCAGTGCCACTTATCTATCTGACATTGGGTAAACGAACCCCTTAGTTGGCTGACCCTTGGTTTCCTATCTATATAACAGAGGTATAAAAACAGATGACCCATTCAGAATTAAAACTCTGTGATGAGTGCACCAAAGTATGTAATGTAAAACAGCAACTCAATATCTGAGTTTCTGATGCTACTTTCACATTTTAAACATATTGCACCATAATGTTTCAAACTACAGTGTAGACAGTTGAAAAAAAAATAACGTCAATATAAGCTATTTTTTGTACTTCAATTGATTCTTAATATTTGATATCTTGTTGGTTCTAAGAACTTCATTATTCCCTATGTTCCTCTAGTATTTCAAATTCTTCTAATGTAGCTATTAATATAATTTAGGGATTATCTGGTTCTGCATGAAAAAATATTAATACTCAAAAGCTGCAACTCAACCATCTGCCAGGAGTTTGTGTGAAAAATACTGAAACTATATCCATTAAAATTATCAGCATATTATATTAATCATTAAAAAAAATCTATCCAATGCCGCACAGATTAAATTGTCCAAAATAAATTTAAATGCAACATATTCACAAGTTTACACTATAAAGTTATAAAAAGACTATCTTTTTCAAATTTGATTAAGTGCTGCAAGATGTTGCAGAAACTCAGCACTCGAATTATATGTTTGATGTCATTTTTGGCAAAACTACAGAAAACGTCACATAAAATAAAAATACTTTACTTAACATAAGGTCTTGACAGCAGCTCTGGAATAGTTAACAACTCCATTCCCACATGGAAACATGGCTTATAATCAGTTTTAATGATGCTATTAGTTCCCCCTTTGAGAAACTCTAAATGTAAAATAAAAGCAAAATAGAAACACACACATACAAACGTGCACACTCCTCACCTCTTTTATTCTCTAAAGTGAGCAAATTTATGATTATTTCAATTTAGACTCCAAATATTTAATATGATTCTAATGTTTCCTTGAAAAACGATTAGTAACCACTTGAGAAATGAAGAGGTGGCAGGCTAGCAGGCAACATCTGTTCAGAATTATTATTATTGTTTTTTAATACATAAGAGGTATAGATAATTTCTATCAGAAATGGAGATGGAGTCCCTGGTTGTCACTGTTTCACATCTTCTAAAACCCAGAGGTGAAAGTAGCAGGAATTTCATCTCTCAACTACATTTATATAGTCTTTACATTTATTGTTTTCTATACCTTACTCTATTGTATAATGTAAGAGAAATTTGAGGAAGAAATAGCTCTAAGACAAGTTGCCCATTTAAGAGTTATGGGTCAATTTCATCTGAAAAGTTTTCTCTTTTTAAAAGCATGTTACACTAACATAGCATTATAGGAAAAAAAACCACAGAAGTGTGTTTCTGGCATGAAGACAAGGTCCAGAAGAGCATACACGCCTTTGGTAGAAAGATTATGCTATGTTCTTTATTTTTATCCTTCATGCTTTTCTACATTTCTAATTTTTTTGCAATAGACATATGTTACTTTTATAATTGTAAGAAATATTAAAGCTTTTTTAAAAAACGACAGCTATGTTCAAAATCTAATATCAGCTTCAATCAACAAACCTATTTTAGTGGGTCAAAAATGACATAGATATTAATAATAGGAACAAATTTCAGTTATTAAAATTATAGCTATAGGCTCTTGTCAAATTATCTACATTGGAATTACATTCATCACCAGCCAGAAAGAATGCTAATGCTTATTAGGAAACTATATTAAGACAATGAATGGGTGCAAAGATACAATTCTATACGCTGGTTCTTTAAAGTAGCAGTAGATAGGTGAGTCCTAAGCAACCACTAGGTCTGCAGGATGTCCCAGAATTCAAGACATAAAAATACGTGGAATGTTCAGAGTTTATTTTTCACTACATATAAAAACTAAATGTGCTCCATAATGTATGGCTCTCAAAGTAAAGTTCAGCAAGATTTGCTCATGATGGGTAATGAGAAAGTACACAACAGGCTGTCCAAAAGAGAGCAAAGTACTTTATACATTCTCAAATTAAAGATTATTAATTCTTATTTATCTTATCAAAAGACTATATTCTTGATCTCATTGTGAGGATAGGTACATCTTTGTATTTAATCTTCACTATTTTTTAAAGATACACTGGTAAAAATATAGCATGCTTTCTAGCACATGAAGATAGGAGCACATATGTTCAATAAAATTCTACTCAAGAGAATGATTGTCCTAACTACAGAGAAATGCTTTCTTTTTCCAGCACTTCTAGGAAATCATGTGTTCTGCACAAACGAATATCCCATATAAGAAAATATTAGCTTTGATGCATCAAAATGATTTTTTTTAAATTTAGGTTAGAATCTTGCTCATTCTGACTTATTAAACAGTAATAAATACCATTTAGCCTTTTGTTAATAAATGAGGGTCATTGTTAATAACTTTATATTTTAATGCTGATTTGCTCTCAGAGGATACTGAAGTATCTACAACAAACGGATCTACACTGCTGGACTACTATACTGCTGTGCTTCCTTCCCCACTGGCAAGTGATTGACTATCACCTCCTGCTGCTGCCTTTCTCTCTCACATTTTTTTTTAAACCAATAAACTAGTAAGGATAGAAAGGCTCACAGGCAAGCCTCTGTCCTAGCTTTTCTTTTGCCCATCACTCTTTTTTTAATTATTGAGATACAATCCACATAACATAAAATCCAACCTTTTAAAGAACTCTCCCACACTTTTAATTTATTATTCTTTAATGTTTTGAACATTAAGACCAGATAATCAATTTGTTAGCACCATGTCCAAAGTAAGAATCAACAGAGTAAGACTGATGATCTCAGAGGCTTTCCATGAATCAAATGCAAATATACTCTCACTTTTCCATGCAAATAGCTAAAAAACAGCACACAGATTAAGAGCAAAATGGGAAGGGGGGAGATTCTTTTAGCCTCCAAGAAAACAAAGATAACTCAAGAGTACCTTAAGAAAGTTAACTGCTTTGGAAAAAAGGAAGTTTGTTCAGGGAGAGGAAATAATCCTAAATGGTATTAGGCACAACACGGAACTAACATTCCAAAAGGGTTTGTTTCTTACAAACACTAAAATTAGGCTAATTTAACATTATATGTTAGATAGATGAAAAGCAGTAAAAAACAATATACTTTCACAACTTATCAAACCTGAGGGGCCACAGTCTGGCTAAACCCCATATTAAAAAGATAGTTTGAAGAAACTTGAAATGGCTGAGTGCAATTTGAGAAATACTAAGCACCTCAGGGATGTGTTTCATGTTTTTAAATCTTTCTTGATTTACAAGTTCAGGTTTCCCTTCTTCCTTTAATTTCTGGCACTAGTCATAGAACTGGTATTGTCTTCTTAGAACTTTGAAAAAATCTGATACCTTATCTCCTTAAAGCTGATTAGAGAATGTTTCTAAACCTTTATCTCGATGTGACTATGTTCAGTTTGGTATTGGTTTTGATGCACTGAAATGTAAAGAAAACTGGAAAGGTCTTAGATGCACAATTTAAGGAAAAGGATTATATAGTTTATTAAAGAATTTGACAGAGCCAAGACAGGAAACCAACTCTATCCCCAATTAAGTATCAGTCTTATTCAGAATTTATTACCCCCCATGACAGTCCTATGCACAGGCTGTGATGATTTACAGCAAGACTGAGGAGACTCCAAGTCTGTAAACAGGACTCTCCTGCAGTGTATCTCTTTTGACATCACTGTTCTCTAAAGTAAAACACCACATCCCCTGTTTACCTAAATCAGGGTATTAGAGCCTACTGCAGATTCTGTATTCAATTAAGAACGTGAACTATTTTGTATTTTTACATACTCAAATTTCATGTCATTACTCAAGTTTTAATTATGTAACTATAATGATGATTTTATTCTTTGAAGTTCTGTCTTTTCACACAGACATATACTATCTGAAACCTTTAAAAAGTTAATAGATGACAAACCAATGTCAGAAATTATGTGAGATTACATTTACATAATGCCTTTCTTCAATTATATCTATAATCTGACAATATCCCTGTGAGCTTGCCTTTAGTGATGAAATAGATTTAGAAGAAAAATTACGGTTAGAATGTAAGTTTCTAATTGTCTATGCAAATCTGGCTAAGGGTCCAGCCCACAGCCTAGGCAATGAAAACAAAACCAATGGAAAATTACTCCTTGATCAAAGGTGGCCTCCCAGGAGGGCAGAGGCTCTGAAGGGAGTTTTATGCCTATAGAGCACCTGACTAAATAGGGGACTTTCACTTGTGCAAGAAGGACAAATCTAGGCACTTTAATGCACAGGCATGAGAACACAAGGTATTCGTATTCTTATGGGTTTCCTACCCAGTACTTTTAATCCAGAGGATAATACACTATATTCTAAAATGAAGTGGATGGCCAGCAAGTGTTAGACTAGCCAGGAAATACTACTACTGGAAGGTTTACTTAAGGTTTTAAGCAAGTTCATACACACCTCTTTTAACAAAGAATATCATGATAGAAATGCAACTGTGAAAAATCTGAGAGGAGAGTTTGAGATTTTAATTTATTTTTATTTCCATATAGTGATTTGGGTTATAGGCTTTAAGTGCAACTAACACATTATTAAAATTCAGATTCTCAACTTGTAGGCTTTGGGTACAGAACAAAATGGAACCAGGACTAGCTTTATTTTTGTTCTTACAAATTAAAATCACTGTAAGTTTGTTAAACATTTTCTCATCTAATTTTTAACATACAAGAACCCTAAAGGGTGCATAAAATATTTTATCCCTGGATTTATGACATGAAAACAGAGTTGCAAAATCTTAAATAATTTCACTGCTAGTCTGTAATTACAGCCTTCCTGCTTTCTCATATATATTCTGAGAAAAAAAAATTTTTTAAAAATCCAAAACATTCTTATAACCCTTAGTGATACATATAAAAAACAGCTAGTATTACTATCAAGATTACTAATAAAATCCTCAAATTAATTTATTTTTAGTCTCTTTACATTAGTGGTTGTGATACATGCATCCAGATGATAATTCCAATGGAAGAAAGTTCTATATTACACAACAATCTGCTTTACTAAAACATCCAAAAGGCTTCTTTTCTTAATGTTGGTTATCTGTTCCATAGTTATTGGCAAATTAAATTACTATATATACCATACAGTGTTTAAATGACTCAAATCATCCAAAGTTGCCAAAATACCCAGGGGGACTCAAATGAAATGTTTTATCAAAGCCAGACAGGTAACCATATAGCTTAATCAAGAAAGCTTTCCTGAACAATTTCAGGAAAGATGGGTATTCAGCTTACTGATGCAAGAAGTTACAGTGCCAAGGTCAGATAACATTTTTCTTTTACTGTGGAAATGCATATGAAAACCCCTTGATCTGTTCCCAGAGTTCTTGCTGTAACCTCAGAATATCTGTTGGCTGGGAAATAGGCTAAGTTCTGGCATGCATTCAAAGGATGCCTAAAATTCTACTTTATTTCCACAATGCTATAAAGTGAAGTGGCTTATAGTGCCTTTTGTAATCATGGTAAAAGAACTACTACTAGACTTAAAAATTGCATGCTCTAGTCATTAGGGAACTTGTGATAATAAACACAATTTTTCTGTCATCATATCAGTAATACTTGCCAATTTATAAAGATGAATGTAAATTTAAAGATAACACAACTCCAAAGAAAAAGATAATGCAACCTGCCCATGCAAAAAAAAAAAAAAAGGTAATTCATAATGCGTGTCATAGAAAGGCTCTAAAAAGGAATTTTGTTAAGCATATTAATAAGGTTGTGATATTATGTTGCACCTAATAGCACTCTAAAAATATTAGAACAAATATAAAATCACTAACCTAGTGCCCAGATCTTGGTTTCTAAATACAATTCTCCAATAACAGGGACGGGAGGTCCTTGGAGAAGAGTGTAGTCCAGGTTGGAGAGGGAAAGGAGAAGATAAGCTGGAGCACGTTGTGCTCAAAGAAGGGTGAGGGCAAGTCGAAAGGGCACAGGAGCCACCTGGAAGCACAACGGTCAAATCTGTAACTATCTGAACCAATAAAATAAATACTGATAGTTTGGGAATATAATATCTAGAACAAAATAAATATTTCCCAGCCCACAATAATATAGATAGGTAGGTAGGTAGGCAGGTAGGCAGGTAGTACAGAAGAATTCCAAGAATTGAAATCCGAAAGGAATGAAGAAAGTAGAACGTTACCATTAGAACACCACTAGTAAATGATTGTCACCAACAAGATCCACCAATGGATGCACAGAATTAATGGGGGGAAGTTCGAACAGAAACAGGATATAGTCTGCAAGTATCTCCCCAAGAAACTTATAAATCACAAAGGCAAAAAGAAAAACAGCAGATCTCCCTTTAACCAAGTAATCAGGGTAATATCACTAGTGAGAACACAGGCACGTAACTCCTAATATTATGCATTGTGCACAGCACACAACCTTCATGGTAATCTTGCCAAAGAAATACATAATTTGAATCTAATCATGGGAGAATACCAGACAAACTCAAATAGAGAGATATTTTATAAAATAAGAAACTAGGAATCTTCAAAAGTGTCAAGGTCATGAAAGACAAAGAAAAACTGAGGAACTGTCACAGATCAGAAGAGACTAAGGAGACATGATGACTAAATGCAATGTGGAATCCAGGATAGGACCATGGAACAGAAAAAGGACATTAGTGAGAACCCAGCGAAATTCTAATAAAGTTTAGTTAATGGATTGTGTCAACATCTATTTCTTAGTTTTGGTAACTGTACTATGATTATATAAGATCTACCATTAAAGATATACAGGAACTTTCTGTACTACTTCTCTATAAATCTCAAATTATTTCAAAATTGAAAATACAAAATAGCTAATTTTGAGATGACAAGAAAAATGACAGCAACAAAATGACCCAATTTTTTGGTAGTAATTTTAATTGTCATACATATTTATTGGCAAAAAACAGTTATTTCTAGATGGTATAAGGAAAATTAAATTCAGAAAAGTAATTACTAAGATTATTCCCTTTTTAAACATGGCATAAAAAAAGGTTTTAACAAGGTTAACTTTCACATAGACTGAAATAGGCCCCATATAAAAACCCCTCTTTCCAGTTGTAAATCATTCTTCTAAAAAAAATTTTTTTTAATCAGAGAAGTGGGTTTACAGAACAATCATGCATAAAATGCAAGATTCCCATACTTCACTGACCACTAACACCTTGCATTGGTGTGGAACATTTGTTATAATTGCTGATAGTACCTTTTATACTTGTACTGTTTTTTTAAACTATAGTCACATTTGTTACAATTGATGAAAGATTATTAAAATAGTGTTATTAACTATCATCCATAGTTTATGTTAGTTTTTTATTGGTATTTTTATCAAGAAAGATGATGGATTTTGTAAATGCCTTGTCTTCATTAATCAAAATGACCATGTGGTTTTTTCCCCTTTGATTTGTTAACATGGAATATTACATTAATTGATTTTCTTGTGTTGAACTACCCTTTCATAGCTGGGATAAAACCCACCTGATCAGGGTTTATAATTTTTTTAAGGTGCTGTTATATTTCACTTGCAAGCATTTTGTTGAGATGTCTGCTTCTATACATATTAGAGAAATTGGTTGTAATTTTCCTTTGTGGTAGTATCTTTACCTGGCTTTGGTATTAGGGTGATGTTAGTCTTATAGGATGAATTAGTGTCCCATCCTTTTTGATTTTTTGGAAGAGTTTGAGCAGAATTGTTATTAATTATTCTTGGAATGATTGGTAGAATTCACCTGTGAAGCTATCTGGTCTTAGGCTTTTCTTTTCTAGGAAGTTTTTAATGACTGATTCAATTTCTTTACTTGTTACTGGTCTGTTGAGGTTTCTATTTCTTCTAGAATCTGGGTAGGATGTTTGTGTGTTTCCAGGAATTTGTCCATTTCATGTAAGTTGTCAAATTTGTTAGTATACAGTTGTTCAAAGTATCCTCTTATGATCCTTTTTATTTCTGTGGGGTCAGTATAATGTCCCCCCTCTCATTTCTGAGTTTATTGGTATCTTCGCTCTTTTTTATTTCATCAGTTAGCTAAGGTTTTGTTAATTTTATTAATCTCAAAGACACAAGTATTTGTTTTGTTTATTCTGTCTATTGCTTTTCTCTGTTTAACTCCTTTCTGCTCTATGTTTATTTCTTTTCTTGTGCTTGCTTTCGGATTAGTTTACTGCTCTTTTTCTAGTTCCTTCAGGTTTCAGGTAGGTCTTTGATTTTAGCTCTTTCTTCTTTATTAATACAGGCATTTATAACTATAAACTTCCCTCTCAGCAGTGCCTTCGCTGCATCCCATAAGTTTTGATATGTTGTGCTCTTGTTTTCATTCATTTTGAGATATTTATTGATTTCCCTTGCAATTTCTTTGACTCATAGCTCATTTAAGAATGTGTTTTTAATCTCCATAAAATTAGTGAATTTTTGAATTCTTCTCCTGTTGTTGACTTCTAACTTCATTCCACTATGGTCAGAGAAAGTGCTTTGTGTACTTTCAATCTTTTTAAATTTACTGAGACTTTGTTTTGATCCCAACATGTGGTCCATCCTGGAGAATGATCCATGCACATTTGAGAAGAATGTATATCCTGCTGTTTGGGGGTGTAGTGTTCTGTATATTCCTTTTAGGTCTATTTCATTTATTGTTTATTTAAGGTTGCTGTTTCCTTATTAATCCTCTGTTTAAATATTCTTTCTATTGATGAGAATGGTGTATTGACATCAGCTATTATTGTAGAGCTATCTATTTCTCATTTCAGTTTGCCAGGATTTGCCTTATGTACGTTGGGGTACATAGGGGCATAAATATTTATTTTAATATTTCTTCTTTATGGATTGCCCATTTTACTAATTTATAATGCTCTTCTTTGTCTCTTATAACAACTTTGTATTTAAAGTCTATTTTGATAATAGTATAGCTATCCCAGATCTTTTTTGATTAATGTTTGTGTAGAATATCTTTTTACAACCTTTCATTTTCAACCTTAGTCTTTTGAGTCTAAGGTGAGTCTCTTGTAAAATGCATATAGGTGATCATACTTTTAAAAATCCATTTAGTGCCACCCGCACCAATGCATAAATACTCATGCTGGTCCCCAGGGTAGTGCCCAAACACTGATTTTAAATGTTTCCAAGAGTATGCAGTACACAATGAGCACCCTGTGCGCCTTTAATCCTATTATGGGTTACGGCAATATTTCAGTTTTGCCTTCTGTGAATTACTTTGTCAGTTCTCAGCAGGCTTACTTAGGAACAATATATGACCATGCTTGCACTGAGTTTACTTCTTAGACAAAAGCCCTGGGTAGGCAATTTTTACTATTTATTTGAAAAGCAAGCTATGTTTTATTGGCTAATTGTCCAGAGAATATAAAAAAACACTCCATTGGGAAAGAGGAAGGAAGCACCGAGGAAGGAACGAGGCGCTAAGAAAGGAGGAAATCAGAGAAAAGGAAGAGAAGAAGGAGGAGACAGAAGTGGCCAAGTGAAAACATAAGCCTGATAAAGCCCCTTACCTTGACTTCTTTTATCGGCTTGTTTTGCTGCATTTTCTTCTTTTTTTTGTTTTGCTGCTAAGAGTTCCCGCTTTAATTGTCTTGCTTCTTTTCGGAGCTCTTCACTATAAGGCAAAAGGACAGTTATGTAAGTATATAATAGAGTGAGAAAGAAAGCTAGTTAGTAAAAACAGAATTGTTGGTTTTCAGATACACTAAATCTCCAACACAAAGAAAGCAAATAATGTAATTATTTCATTTTGGTTCTATATGTGTATACGTTACAGAAACATACTTAAGGATTACTTATGATGTAATTTTCACATTGGTAATATAGCATGAATTACTATCAAATACACACTCTTTCAAATATTTCAAGTATATGGAATATAAGAAAAAAGTAATAACCCATTGTCCTCCCTCTACTTTGCTTGCTAATTTAACATTTTAGTCTTGGTTTAATAATTTCTGGAGATCTTGAATGGAAATATTTCAGTATAAAAAAATCCCAAACCTTTTACCACTGTATTGTATTAGCATCACCATACTGATAGGCCTTACAATGCGCATTACTCAGTTCTACCTCTTTACACAGAGGTCAGAAATCAGAAATACACAAGCATGTTTTGCATCTGCTTAATCTCCAAGACCTGATTCTGAAACTTCCCCCTCTAATCAATATCCACTAATTACTATCTTTTTCAGTCTTTCATTTCTATTGAACCTATTTACATTTTTATTATGAAAGCCAAGTTCTTAACCCTAGTTCATGGCCCACCAGCCCCATTGTAACCCTAAGTGGACTCTGTCCATTCTCGATGATATGCACAATCATTTCACTGATATCCTCATCAGCATCTTTAATTTTCTTGACACCAATGTCCTTGTCCAGACATCATAATCACCTAGGAGAACATTCTGGGAGATAAACACAGAGAATATGATTCTTTACATCTGAGATGGTACCTAGAAATATGAATTTGTAACATGTCCCCAGGTGATTCTATGACGTACCAGTATTTGGGACCCACTGCTCTAAGGCCATGCTATAAAATTATCTTCTCTTTCTTACAAACTCAAGTACTCCTAATCCACTCGATCCTTTCCTTTAGCCTACAAACATGCTCAAATATTCCTTGGCTTTGCTCTCTGAAAAAAAAAGGTTATATATATTATCTATTTCATCAACCTCTAACTTCTTAATCTCTTGCAATCTTATGCTCTACTGAAACTGTTTTCATATCAACAAAATTCAACGGCCTTTTCTCAGTTCTCCTCTTCTTCTTTAATGTTAACCATTCCTTCTGTCTTGAAAATCTCAGTTAATCAGATTTATGTACCACTTTAGAATCTTCATTCTCTCGTCCTGGTTACTCTTTCTCTTCCCATCCTATAATTCTTAGCACTTTTCTCATCTCTATACTCTGTCACTGGCATTTCTGTCTAACAGCATAACATCAACTGTCATGTCTATATGTGTTGCTTCCAAATATAGTTGTTTTGTTCCAATTCTCATCCTGCATTTCTAAATATCTCTTATACATCTTGAGGTAGGTTGACATTGTCCTATTGAAATTTTTAAAAAGTAAAAGGAAGCAGGTGAAATTAATTTTAAATGCATATTGTATGTTAATAATAATACTATTATTTTAACATGCAATCACAAATAAAAATATTAATGAGGTACTTTTTCTGTACTAAATCTTTGAAATCCAGTGTGAATTGCACACTCACATCACATCTCAATTCAGACCAGTCACATTTCAATGGCTCAGATCTAGACAGACAGCGCAGGCCAGATGTTTCAACATAATTGCAAACTCTATTCCAAACATGACGTCATCAATATGCCCAATTCTACTTCTCCTCAAGCTCCGATTTGACAATGGAATCACTATCATCCTAAAGACCAGACTTTAGCCTTCCTCTTGTACTGATCCCCTCTGGTTCACTGAATCGGTGAAAGTCTATCGTGTTGCAATCCCTTTTGTACTATGGATGCTGTACATACATCCAGAATGGATACCGTGCCATGCAGGGTTAGTATGGTGCTGGCGGACTATGAACTAGCATTAAGAAGTTGGCTTTCATGATAAAAGAGTGCAAACAGGTTCAGTAGGAATAATGGCTCCTCTTGACTCTTACCATCAATGAGTATTTTAGGCTCTCATTAAGTATTTCTCAAATAAATGCAACTGCTTCTTGTTTCTAGTAGTTATCTGCACAAGTTTAGAGATCTCATTTTTAGTAAGCCTGGGGAAAAGAATGGAGATGCATCATTTCTGTATGAGGAATAGCAACCACATCCTTGTTCCATCCAGTTAATACCCCTATCTCTTTAATACACAAGGTTTAAAAATGTTTAATTTGGTATGTGATTGAGGAATTTAAGTAATTGTTTCTGAAGATTAAGCTCTCTGAGATGGAGATTGATATGAAAGTTGAAAGGGAAATGCAGCATGATAGCTAAACTAGTTATAGAGTAAAATGCAGTTTGCAAAGAATGAGATGCAATAAAAGCACATACTGTTTAAGACACAATAGAAGTTGAGCAAAGTTATAAAAAGGATTAACTTTGGATTAAGAAAGTTCTTATTTAATAATGCAGATCCATCATTTACTAGCTGGGTTACTTTAGAACAGTTACTTAATTTCTCTGAGGTTCAGTTGTATCAACTATAAAATAGGAAAAAAGGTATGGAAAATAACTGAGCACACAATACATGTCCAACATATGGCAGCCATTATTATTTAGCTTGTATATTCAAACTAGCACCACTCTTAATGGTTGTTTGTCACGTAGGGCTATTTCTTTATTATGTTATTTACAAAAAATAAATGCTAACCTCTACTATATATGGAGATCAACCCTGTACATAATTTTAAAAAGAGCAATGAATGCATAATACTTGCTTCTAAAAATCTAACCATAAATAGGCAAAGATTTAGCTATATTATTAAAGTAGCCATAATAATATACAAAGTAAATGATGAATAAAATCACAAAAAAAAGACAAGGTGTGACTAGAAGGGTAGATTTACACAGATTATAAAATTGCTTCATTATATTGAATTTTTCAAGTGATTCAGGATTTATAATGCTGTCAAAATCATTCCGACTATTCAAACAACACCATTTGTTAGTACTTGTGGAATGCATAATTCTTGGAATGAGTACAAGTTTTTTAAAACTAGTCTTTAGATCACGGTCTAATTTTAAGATTCGCAGTCTTATATTTTCTGGAATAAAGCCCTATCTAATGGAAATAAAATATATTTAAATCTGTTAAAATGAGAATAAAAGTTGTAAGCTTGGAGTACATGCTACCTTATAATACAAAACTAAGGGCTTGCTTTAGAACCTAAGCAGCATCATTATGGTCTCCTCAGCATTCCAAAATATTAGACAAAATATTTGAAGAAAAAAAGAAACATGTATATCACAAGACCTAGAATGAGTATCATAATATGGCTACATGAAAGCAATTAATCATCCTTTGCCTCAGTTTCATCATCACTGAATAACAGGTAAGGAAAACATAAGCTAGTATAACTGAACTGCATAATCAAAATTACAATACAAGTGTCAAGGGTTTTTAAAAGGGATGGTGTATTCAATATGGCAGAGTGAGATGCTCTAGAAAACAATTTAATTGGAAGAGTGCCGAATCAAGAAAAACGCAACTTAAAAACAGTAGGAAGTTCATTTCCTGGTGCCTGCCCGTGAAAAAAATAAAAGAAAAAAAATAGTAGGAAAACCTCATGACATTCTTGCTGGCCCTTCCCCCACCACATCCCCAGCTCAGTGCAGAGCCAGTCTCAGTGCAATGCAAGGCCTTGGTCCTGGTTCTGGAGATAGCAGGGTAACCCTTGTAAACTTACTCAGGTACATGTATGTTTGTGCCAGTCTGCCTGGTAGCAGCAACTGACTCAGGACACTCATCATGGGCTTGTTTTCCTGAGCTTGGCCAGTACATGGAGGCAGATGACAGGCAGGATAGCTGGGGCACCATGGGAGAGTGGTCAAGTCATGGCTACCCAGGGAAAAGGAGAGGCTGTTTCCAAAGGGTACTGGGAAGTTTGGATCCATGTGTATGGACAAATTCCTAAGGAAATGTATGTTAGTCAGAAGAAGAGAAATACACAGAAAAGACTGGGGAGGACCCAACACTTTCATCTCAGTCTGTCCTTTGAACAAATTGCTAGGTAGGCTAAGTTCTGAACAAGTGTACTCACACAAGCTAATCTGAAAAGACAGGGAAAGGTGTATGTTTGTTAGCTCCCCTGACTTTCAAGGAAATCACTAACATATCAACAGCTGGATACAAGTTTAAGGAACAGACATCTCAGTGACAAATTTCCAGAGATACAACATCAATATGTTAAACATTCAGTGAGCAGCAAAAGATTACTAGGCATGCAAAGAAACAGGAAATTATGACCCATGCAAGAGAATAAGAGAAAGCATTATAAACTATCAGCAAAGAAGAGCAGATTTTGGAATTAACAGACAAGGACTCTAAAAAATTGTCTTATAAATACTCCAAGAGCTAAAGGAAAAACCTGGACTAAATCTAAAGGAAATAAGAAAAACAATGAAGGAACAAGATGAGAATTTCAATAAAGAGATAGAAATCATGAAAGTAAACCCAACATAAATACTGTAGACAGAGAACACAGTAACAGAAATAAAAAAAATTCTTAAAGTTCAGCAGAGTATTGGAGCTGGCAGAAGAAAGAATCAGTGAACTTGAAAATAGATGATTGAAATTATGCAGTCTAAGGAGCAGAAAGAAAAAAGAATGAAGAAAAGTGAACAAAGCCTAAGAGACCTATGGACATTATCAAGCATAACAACACCTGTATTATCAGAGTCATAGAAAGAGAGGAAAAAAGAGATAGAAAGAATAGTCAAAGAAATCATGGCTGAAAACTTCCCATATTTAAAGAAAAGCATAAATATATAAACATCAAAGAAACACAATGAATTTAAAAGAGGATATATTCAAATAGACCAACACTGAGGCATGGTATAATCAAATGTTGAATGTTAATGATGAAGAGAAAATCCTGAAAGCCACAAGAAAAAAGCAACATGTCACATACAAGGAAAACTTAATTAGATAAAGGTATTAATTTCTCAAAAGAAATCATGAACACAAGAAGGCAATGGAATGATATATATATTAAAGGGAGAAATAACAAAAAAGAGTTAGTATCTAGCAAAACTTTAAAAAATGAGGGCAAGATTAAGATATTTCCAGATAAAAAAAAAGCGGAGAGAGTTCTTCACCAATAGACTAGACATAAAGAAGTATATAGGGAGTTCTTTAGGTTGAAAGGAGGGCACACTAGATAATTGATCAAAGCCACATTAAAAATTAAGATCTCCAGTAAAGGTTACTACATGGGTAATTATAAATGCCAGTAATACTGTATTTTTAGGTTGTAACTCTATTTTTAAATTTATACAGCATAAAATAAAAATGCATTAAATTAATAAATTTGTGGTTCTAGACATACAAGGTATAAAGATGTAATTTGTGTCAAAAATGACACAAAGCTGGGGGGATTGAGGTGTACAGGAACACAGTTTGTGTACGCTATTAAAGTTAAGTTGGCATCAAATCAATTAAGATTGTTATAGGTTTAGGATGTTAAAAGTAAGTGCCATTGCTTAAAGAGTTCACTAAAAAAGAAGGATTCTAAGGGGTTCTAAAGAGAAGAGATTCTAAAGGATTTGCTACAAAAGATCAGCTGAATACAAAAGTAGGCAGTGATGGAAAAATGGAGGGCCAAAAAATACACAAACCAAAGAGCAAGATAGCATAATTAAGTCTTGTATTATCAGTATTTAACTGTAAGTCTCCAGTCAAAGGCAAAGAATGGTAGAGTGAATATTACAGCATAATTCCCTATGCTGTAATATTATATGCTGGATATTACAACACAACTCATTATATGCTTACCTTAAATTCAAATACAGAAGGCTGAAATTGAAAGAAAGGAAAAAAATAATCCGTGCAAATAGTAACCAAAAGAAGAGTGGGGGTGGCAGTACTATTGTCAGACAAAATAGATTTTAAACGAAAAACTGTCAAGAGGGACAAAGACATTATATATTGACAGGGTTCAACAGCAGTTTGGAACTGGTAGAAGAAAGGATAAGTGAACTTGAAGAAAACAATTAAAATCATCCCAGCTGAATAAAAGGAAGAATGAATGAAGAAAAGTGAACAGAGCCTGAGGACACCATCCAGTGAACCAACATACACATTGTAGAAATTGCAGAAGGACAAGAGAAAGATAAAGGGGCAGAGAGAATATTCAAGGTAGCAATGGCTGAAAAATTCCCAGATTTAATGAAAGACACGAGTATATTCACAAAGATGGTCAATGAACTCTAAAGAGAAGATGTGCCATAGATGCATGCTGTGGCATATCATAATTAGATTATCAAATGCCAAAGATGAAAAGAATTCTGAAAACCTCAAGAAAGAAGCAACCTGTCAAATACAGGGAATCTCAATAAGATTAAGTGTCAATTTATTATCAGAAACCACAGAGGCAAGAAGGTAGTGGGATAATATATTTGAAGTGTGAAAAGCAAAATATTGCCAACCACAAATTCTGTGTTTGGCAAAATAGTCTTCAAAATTGAGGAAGAGATTAAGATACTCCCAGATAAACATAAGCTGAAAGAGTTCATCATTGCTAGGCTGACCCTACAAGAGATGCTGAAGAGAGTTCTGCAGGCTGAAAGAAAAGGACAATAAACGATAAACCGCAACCACGTGAAGATCTCTAGTAAGGGTGATGACATGGGTGAATATAAATACCAGTGCTCGTGCATTTTTGGTTTGTAACTGCAGTTTTTACTTTCTACAGGATCTAAAAAGGAAATGCATAAAATGTAATGATAAATCAGTGTTTTGGAATGCATAATATATAAATGTAATCTGTGAGAACAAAACATAAAGACGGGTGGATGGAAGAGTATAAACAGTTTGGGTATACCACTGAAGTGAAACTGGTATCAAAGCAAATATGATTATTACAGATTTAAATCTGTAATTTAAATTTAAGCCCCTGACAACTACAAAGAAAATAGAAGAGAATATGCAAGCTCATAGATGCAGAAAGTAGAATACAGTTTACAAGGGTAGATGCAGGTCAAATGGGTAGTTAATGCATAAGGGGTTCTGTTTGGACAGATGGCAAATTTTTAGTAATGGAAGGTGGTGAGGGTACCATCAACCCACTGAATGGTATACTTGGGAATGGCTGAGATGGGAAAGTTTATGTAGTATATATGTTTCTCCAATTATATATATATATAAAAAAGAGAAAGAGCAATCAAAGAGACAATAAAAATTAAATGCAAAACATGATCCTAAAATGGCCCTAACAAGGGAGGAGAAAAGACTCAAAGGGATGTTATCAAGACATGAAAAATCAGGATATAGACTGTAAGCTTTATATCAACGTTGAAGAGCTGGAACTATCAAACTGCACTTAAGGTGGTTACATAAGTGAGTATTCTTGTTCTTAGGAAACATACATGGCAATATTAGATGTTCAAGGTACATGATGGATATGACATACACTCAAGTTTCACAAAATGGATAGATAGATATGGCAAGTGAGGTAAAATGTCAATACTGGTGGATTTAGGTATCTGGGGTATACAGGGATATGTTGAGTTTCTTTTTATGGGGTTGGTATGATTTTTGTAACTGTCCTGTCAGTTTGGAAATAAAAGGGTTTTTAAAAAGCTTACTAATTTTTTGTGCTTGCTGCACTGCTCGGTTAAATACCATGTTATAAAAGTTAGAAACGTAACACTGCTGCATATATTTGTAACTGTTGCCTCTTATCTGCCTTAATATGCCCTAACATATCCAGACATCTCTCGTTCTTGCAAGCCTTGCTATTCTAACCCCCTGCCTAACAACTCCTGAGCATATATCGCACCACCTTTTCACCTCTTCTTCATTAGACCATGTACACTCCTCACCTCACCACCCATTATAATATTCAACACACCTCCTAACCAATCCACATCCTATACGACACCATACCAGCTGCCCATCAAAGTTTCTTCACCCCTAATTAACTCCCCCTCACCAACCCTATATATTCTTTGTGTTTCCTCCTGTCGGGGTCTTAGCCTGTAAGCCTTGCCAGCCAGCTAAGTCCCGCGAGCCCTATGCAATAAATTACTACTATTATTCTTTAGTCTCGGTTTATTGTGCTCGTGCGCCCTCCAAACCTTCGAGCCCCGTGGTCTCGGCTGACGCCGCTCTCCAGCCGAACCACATCCGAGGACGAGACCCCAGTGCGGTCGGGCTAGGCAAGCCCCAAGCCGCATAACACATTTAAAAAAATTAAAAATCACAAAATTCCTATATCCCAGTTCCGCTCACTAAACACTTGGAGCCGAATTGCTTTTTTCCCTTTCATCATAAAATATTTGAGGAGGTAAATAATAAAGACGCCAAACAAGAGATGAACATATACTTGCAAATCCCATGAGAGAAATTAAGAAAGGACTTATATTATTAGTCTAAGTGATCCTGGAAGGCATTTATTAGAAAATGAAATTAAATCTGAGATACAATGTTTTATATGCCTTTAGTAAACTGCCACACCAATATTTAGGGATAGGAGAAACTATATGTCCCCCATCCTTAAATAATATTGCAATTTACATAGAAAATAAGAAGGAACCTAAAGGCACCTACATATAGACTTTGCACTTAAAATCTTACTACTTTTATATGAAATCTCACTTTTGTTTTGCCATTAATCCTTCTTGTCTTTTTTTGGAAAAAATAACATTTATACAAAGAGCAATAAATTTCAAAACACATCACACCAATTAGTTGTAGAACAGATTTCTGAGTTTGGTATGGGTTAGAATTCCACACTTTTAGGTTTTACTTCTAGCTGCTCTAAGATACTGGAGACTAAAAGAAATATCAATGTTCTTTTACATCAGCCAATTATGACATCTACTCCCTAGGTCTCAAAAAAAAAAAAAAAAAAAGAAATATCAATGTAATGATTCAGCATTCATACTCATTTGTTAAACCCTACCTTCTCTGTATAACTCCACTGTCACCTTTGATCTTTCTCCCACTCTTTATGGGTATTTGGGCTATGTCCACTCTAACTTTGTCATGTTGGAAGGGGCTGTTGATAATATGGGATGGGGGATGGAACTAACTGATGTTCTGGAAAGGCTGGCCCCTCTGCATTTCAGGACTTCTCTGGTTCAGGGACCCAACTGGAGGTTGTAGGTTTCTAGAAAGTTACCCTAGTGCATGGAGCCTTTGTAGAATTTTATATAACACCCTAGGTGTCTTCAGGATTGGCAGGAATGATTTTGGTTGGGGGTTGGCAAGTTATAATAGGTAGCAAGGTCTAACTGAAGCTTGCATATGAGTGACTTACAGAGTAGCCTCTTCTCTATTTGAACTTTCTCAGCCACTGATACCTTATTTGTTGCACATCTTTTCCCCCTTTTGGTCAGGATGGCATTGTTGATCCCTCTGTGCCAGGGCTAGGCTCATCCCTGGGAGTCATCTCGCATGCTGCCAAGGAGACTTTCACCTCTGGATGTCATGTCCCACATAGCGGGGAGGTGTGCTGCCATTTATCTTTGTAAGATCGCTTTCAAATTTTAGATTTGAAAAGGAAATTTTATTTTATTTTCAAAACAGATTAAACAAGAGTGAATCCTGCACAAAATCATAAAATGTCCATGATAACAGTGGGTGATATGCTATTCCATCTAAACACCAAGTAATAATTTCAGAATCACACATGTTATTTCATAGCAAGAAGTTAGTACACCCAAGATTTCATAGACATAGAGCAAATCTGCTGTGGCATTCAGTCTTTAGCCATGTCTATTCCTAACTCTACAAATGATGTTCATTCAATACAAAAAACAAATTGGACTTCCATCTTCAGTAAGGTAGCATACTCAACAACGTGAAAACTCTAACATATACCTAGAAGTGATAAGGTGCATTTTTTTGAAAATTAAAAAATTTAAATGCATAGCTTATCTTAGAAGAAATTAAAGTAAATAACGGGGTGAAAAAAGAGGAGGGAACTGAAAATCAGAGTAAAAGTCACTGGAACTGCCTTTAGGTTTTTATTTCTAGCTGCTCTAAGATAATGGAGACTAAAAGAAATATCAGCAGTTTGAGTTATTAGTGTTGGTAACCTAGGAGCATAGGTTTTAACAATCATGGAAAAAAGAACCACAGTTCCACATAAAGCTAAGTTTCTCCACACATTCAAAGACTGGGTAACAGAGACATCTACATATAAACATAGAAAGGCCTCAAAGAAGCTTGTCGCAGGTCCAGATTTTATTGAAGTGTCTTACACAACTCTTAGGATGCATGAGTCCAAATTCAATAGGGCAGGCCACTAGCTGGTAAGTCCAATGAAGGTCACTGATGAACTCTCCAGGAGAGGCTGGATGGCTACAGAAGAAGTGAATACTCTCTCTTCTCCCTCTCTTCAACTGATTGGATTGAATCAAGCTGATTGGATTCTCTCATTACTGAAGAAACTCCATTAGTTCAGCATAGATGTAATCAGTCACAGATGCAATCAACTGACTGATGATTTAATAAACCAGCCTTCTGGTTTATTAACCAGCCATGAAATGCTCTTGCAGAATGGTTATGTCAGTACTTCACTGACCAGACAAGTGGGAACCATCACCTGGCCAAGTTGACACATGAACCTAACCATCAAAGAATATTCTAAATTAAACTCACCAATAGTCTGTAATACTCCAAAGAACCTGTAAGAACTGCTAGTAAATCCTCTTTGAAGGCATCTTCAACCCAGACTTCACAGAACTCCAAAGAACTCTAACAAATATGAGTTCCCACTAAAAAGATTTCATAATATCCAAGGGAACAAGGCATTGGGAGAATCAGAGGAACAACAAATAAGAGAACCAGACTCTCAAAACTACAGATACTGGAAAAATAATATGTTTATTATATGTAGAGAATGAAAGAGATAAAAAAATTAATAAGAGATGACAACAAAGCTGAAAAAAGAGCCAACACAACTTTTAGAAAGGATGAATAGAATAGCTTACTCAAACTTAATAAAAATTAATGGCTGAAAAAACAGCTGAAGACAGAATGAGTGAAGTAGGAGATATATCTGAAAACACACATACTACGCATAATAGAGGATATGAAACACAGAGGAAAAAAACAACTATGAAAAAAATGTTAAAATACATGGAAGACAGGGTAAGAAGGTCCACAAAATAGGTAGAAATAGAACTGAAGGAAGATAAAATAGAGAGACTGAGATTGAGACCATATTTAAAGGAATAATGTTGGAGAATTTTCTAGCACTGAAGAAAGACATTAATCCTCACATTTAGGAAGCTCAGGTAATTCCAAGTGGGCTAAAAAAAATCCACATGTAAACACATCACAGAAAATGAAGAGCACCAAAGACAACCCTATCATAAAATAACTTGAATAAATTCAATAAGAGTAGTCCATTTTAAATTAGATTCATTTTCTCCTTTGACAGTGAAGTAGACTGACATACTGTGGCCGTGGACTTATGCAACATGAATGAAGTCTTTCATTATATCCATGAAAGCAAAGAACGGATAATGGATGAATGCTTAAATAAAAAGATTATGGATTAATCCTAACTAGTTTAACTATTGCAATAGTGCTAAATAACAGGTCAAAGTTAAGCTTGAGATATGTTTCTACTACGATACTGTAGTCTTTAGTCACATTCTATCTGGCATTTTTATCAGTGCCTTGTTCACAAGTGTGTGTTAAATGGAATGAAGGGATAAAGACATTCTTAACAAATTCATGAATATAAAAACTGGAAGATGCAACAAATATTTTAAAAGGATCCTGAGAACACTGAAAGGCTAATAAATATAATACAAAATATAAGATGCTACATTGAGTACAGAGCAGAAAACAAACCAATATGGGTATAGGGTACACAAATAGGCTGAGGAGTCAGGAGATGTGGACTAATAGCAGCAGCAAGTTTGAAAAAGACCACGTGAATTTCAGTTGACAGTACAATCTGAGTCAACACTGTGTGTGGCTGCCAAAAATGTCTGTGTGAACTTAGATCTCATTAAGAGAAGTATGGTATCTAATATGTGGAATGTGACTGTTCTTTTCTACTCTGTGCCGGCCAAACAAATCTGACGCTTGAATTAATTTCATACAGGATAGGGGTGAATGAATGGTGATGTTTTGCATGGAAAGGAGAAGCCTCAGCAGAACAATCAACAGTAGTCTTTTAATATGAAACTGTGACAATGAAAAGGAAATAGATTCACTTCACATGGATTTAAGGAAGCGGAAAGATAAAAGGGTTACTATCTGTTACACTAGCGAGTTTCTAGTAGTTGCAATATTTAGGCATCACTTGAATGACTTGTTTTAGAGAGGATTAAAAAATCAGATGGGTGGTGGGACTGGATAACTTACTTTAAGTCCCCTTTTAAATGTGTGGTTCTGTGATTCTAAGAAAAACCCAGTGTTCAATGATTATACTACAATTATAAAAGATATTAGATGTTCATAGAAAAATATACTTTTATGTCTATTTTATTCAGAATGGAAAACCAGAATCCACAAGTTTTCAAGGGCTCTTTTTAATTTTATATTTATACGGTAACTTCACTTCTTCCAGTTCTTTAATGGAAATACCAAAATAGAAATGCGAATGTATTCTATTAAAAAAATACAATGGGACTCATCAAAAAACTTCAGGAAGCTTCAGCAAAACACTATAAACTATTAGGATAAGTGCAACAGTTTGAAAATCCTGATAGATATTTTTTAAAAAACAAAATGATGATAAGAACCTTATATTGCTTATTTTCACCTATAATTCCCATAATTCCTCATGACATGTGTTATTCTGTTCTCTCAGCCATGCATCAAAAATCCATTCTGACACCACTGTCATCACTCCAATTGTTAAGAGAGCAAACGGACATTGTCAAAAATGACACCTGTGCAATATATAACAAAGATCTGGGTTTTTAAAAAAAATGTATCTAACAAATGGATCAATATTTAGTGAATAACAATAAATCTTATAACATTTACAAAAGTGTGTGACATTTTTTCTTGTTGCCTAACATTTGTGCAAATACATAATAAAATGTGTTAAAGCACATTTAATTTCATTATTTCTATACAGAAATGATTTTCTTCAGATATAATTTTATTTGTCAAATATTTTGGTCACATGTCCACACATTATCATATGCATATAATAGGATATGTCATGATTTTTATAACCAGTTTTCTTTTTTTAATTTTTATTGACAAAACATAACAACATACAAATACGAACATTGTTAACATAAGAACATTCATTCTCTGTATACTATCAGTGACTCACAATCTCACCACATGGTTGTACATTCATTACTCTGCTCATGTCTTAGAACATCTGCATCACTCCAGAAAAACAAAGAGAAAAAAGAGCTCAAACATACCATATCCCTAACCCCTCCCTCTCATTGACTGCAGTAAATGACTGTTTCCATTTTACCCAATATATTTTAACCTTTGTTCCCCCTATTTTTTTCTATACCCCTTTCCACTCCCTTTCATTGACCACTAGTATTTCAGCCTACTCAATTTGTTCCCCTTATTATCTATTTATTACTATTCCATATGTTTTACTCAACTGTCCAAAACCATAGATAAATGGAGCATCAGACAGCAAGTTTTCACAATCACACAGTCACACTGCAAACGCTGTATCATTATACAATCACCTTTAAGAAACATGGCTACTGGAACACAGCTCTACATTATTACCAGTTTTCTAATGAGAAATTAGAATATATGTCTTTATGTCTTTATGACATGGCTTTCTGAATTGTAGCTCAGAAGCACAAACTAATATTTACATCTATATTGCCTCTATCAAGGTATCCATTTTCTGGTGTTTTGTACTTATGACTTTACATTTGACAAAGCAATTTGTAGCATAAGGTAAATATTTTATATATAAGGTGTTCTAATTTGTTAGTGCCAGAATGCAATATACCAGAAACGGAATGGCTTTTAAAAAGGGGAATTTAATAAGTTGCTAATTTACAGTTCTAAGGCCGAGAAAATGTCCTAATTAAAGCAAGTCCATAAAAATGTCCAAATTAAGGTGCCAGCAAGAGGTTACCATCACTCAAGAAAGGCCGATGAAGTTCATGGTTTCTCTGTCCACTGGAAAGAGAACATGTGGTGAACATGCGATGCCTACCAGCTTCCTCTCCAGACCTCCTGCTTCAAGGAGCTCCCCAGCGGCGTTCTCCTTCGTCATCTCTAAAGGTCACTGGCTGGTGGACTCTGTGGTTCTCTCGTCCTTCTGTCGTGGTTCTGTGGATCTCTCCTCGTTCTCAAAAGGAAACTCTCTCCAAAATGTCTCCTCCTTTACAGGATTCCAGTAAAGTAATCAAGACCCACGTAGAATGACTGGAGACACGCCTCACATCTAATCAAGTTTAATACCCACAACTGATTGAGTCACATCTCCGTGGGGATAACCTAACCAAGTTTCCAATCTATAGTACTGAATGGGGATTAGAAGAAAGTATTGCTTTCACAAGACTGATCAGGATTAAAACATGGCTTTTCTAGGGTACATAAATCCTTTCAAACCAGCACATAAGACTTTTCTACTTTTTGATTTTTTATTTTAATACCTTCATAATAATCTATTAATCCTAATAATCTTTTTGAAACTTTTTCATTGTATAGTATAACATATATACACAGCAAAGAAAAGAAAAAGCAATAATTTTCAAAGCACTCTTCAACAAGGTGTGACAGAACAGATCCCAAGGTTTGTCATGGGCTACCATTCCATCATATCGGATTTTTCCTTCTAGTGCTCCAAAACACTGGAGGTTAGAAAGATCTTTTTTTTTTCAATCATCACAATCGACTTATTAGTTCTCTTTTGTGAAAAATATACAAAGTATATACAAAAAAGCCATACATTTCAAAGCACATCGCAATAACTAGTTATAGAACAGATTTCAGATTGGTATGGGTTACAATTCCACAATTTCAGGTTTTTACTTGTAGCTGCTCTAAGATACTGGAAACTAAAAGAAATACCAACATAATGAGTCAGCAATCATACTCATTTGTTAAACCCTACCTTCTCTGCATAACTCCACCATCACCTATGAAAGGATCTTTTAAGCAAAACATATTTAATTTAAATTTCAACTTTTTTCTTCCGCTCCTCATGCATAACATATAAAATAAATGCAAAGGAATGCATCAATCTAGTGATCAGATCTTCAGTGACTGAAAATTCATTATTAACTAAATTCATGAACTCCCAGGGAAAAGACTTATAGGCAAATCTTTGATGAATACTAACAAGTACTTATACAATGTCTATCCTGACTTTTTTTTTTTAATTACTAAAAAATCTTTGAAAATATTTTCTGCTTCTGATAAATTACTTCTTCAGAACAAATTCCAAATAATGGACTGAGGACATAAGCATCTATCTTCATAGCTCATTTTACATGTTGTTATATTGTATTTCAAATAGCTAATATTCCTGGTGCCTGCCCATGAGAAAAAACAAAACAAAACAAAACAAAACAGCCATTACCAGTTTATAATGCTCTCCATAATTAACTATATTTACCAAATTTACTAGAATTTAATCCACACTAGATAAAATCATTTTTTTTAGTTTTTAGTTATGAAAAGTTTTTTTAAATTAATGAAATATCAAAGATATCTCAAAGCTACTTTTATTTTATAAATGTAGCAGTAATTCAAAGATGTTTTGGCATACATATCTTTGATAAATATTTTCTACTGTTTCTTTTTTTTTCTTGCTTTCCTTCTTCTTTCTTAATTACCTACATTTCCCTTTGAGTAAATTTCTCATTCACATGCATCATATGCTTTTCTTATGAAATTAAATGTGCTTATATAGTATCCATTTTAATAGTAATATTTTCATGCAAATATTTTCTCTAGTCTGTTCTTGTTGTTTTTTGAAATTCAGGTGTTTTATCATACACAAAAATGAGCTTTAAATTTCTAAATGTTGAAAAGCTCTTGCTCTAAGATTTTTTGGATTTAACTCTTTAATCTATCCACTTGTAAGAATATGACATCTCTTTCTTTCTTTTATTTGTAAATTCCTAGCCCAACACCAATGATTAAGTAATGCTATGTTATATTTCATTTTAGAATTCCTATATTATCATACATTTTTATACATGGTAGTCTATATTCTGAATATTTGAGTCAGCATCAAATTGTTTTAAGCATTATTCCTTATGATACATAATCTGGGAAGTTTAGATTCTCTCATTACTACTTTTTACTACTACTAATTTTCATATTCTTGCCTGTTTCATTTCTGCAATAGTCTTAGAATAATTCTGTAGATTTAAAATCATCTATTTGGGCTTACCATTGGAATTACAGTTAAAATCTAATTAATTTGAAAAAGTTCAGGCCTTTTACTCTATCTATAAATGTGGTACTTTTCTCCATTAAATTTTCTAAAAGGGTTTTGTAATATTGTCCCCCTTCACAAAGGCACAACAGTCAGTAGTTTATTCTTAAAAGTTTTATGATTTTTGTTGGTATTATACTAATACCTTGCTTAACTATACTTTCCAAGTAGTCTCTTGTGGTATTCAGAAATGTTATAAATTTTCTACGTTAATCTTTTATTCTCATCAGCTTACTAAGCTATTTTTAAGTCAATTCCTGTCATTTTCAAACCTAACTTTACAAATTTTTTCCAAGTACACTTGAATTCCATTTTCAAACTCTGATATCTACGGTTATTATTTATTTTTCAACATATATTCCTTTTCTTTCTTTTTCCTGTCATTGCACTAAGAGGAACTTTCAAACCCTGGTTAAATAATACTTGTGATAGTGAACAATCATATTTCCTAACTTAAAAGAGATGGAACTATGGCTGTAATATTTAACTTTGAATTTTGATTAATGAAAAGAACTCCGATCTATTAAAAATAACTATTTCTACTTGATTTTTTTATTAGAAAGACTGTAAGGCTTGTTACTTAATTTGTCTATTTAAATGAGTGACATACTTTTTGTTCAATTTATTGACAGGTATGTTACATGTACTGCCTTCCTTATAGTAACTAATCCTTACATTCCTGGAATAAACCATTCTTCTCTTAAGCTACTTTAAAAATGATGACTCAGTAAACAAAACAAAACCCATGAACTTTGTTTGCAGCAGTGTTCACAAGAGAGTGGTATGGCTGGCAAGTTCTGTCTTGGAAAGGAATCTACAAATTTCATATGTAAAAGATGCAGGGTAAGTATTCAGGCTTTGCTACGCAGGGCTTAGGCTACAAGTGTGGAGTCTAACAGATTTGGATTCAAACTGTGGCTTTACCAGTTATATAACATTGGACAAATCTCTTAACCTCTCTGTTGACTTGGTTGATCCTCAATTCTTTTAGCTTTGAAATGGGAACAATGTTGCTGTAAAGTTTATATGGGATAATGGACGACCAGGTAAAGTAACCAGAAGAAGCATAACTGTTTATTCTCCCTCTCCAAACACCTGGTAAGGGATAAGTGCTACCTTCTCAAGTAGAACACTAAATAAATATTATAGAAAAGAGAAACAGAGATGTGTATGTAGGGAAAGAAATTGAGTTTGCATATAGAAAGGTCACATCTTCTTTAAGGAAAAATTGATACCAAACTACTGATGATGTGAACATCTTGATTAAACTAATAATCTTCAAGGACAGAGAATGGATTCTTCAGGTAATCAGGCAGTAAGAAACAGTTATTATGGGATGAGGATGGAAAGAGGAGATTGACTTCAGATTTATGCATAAACATATTCAATGCAAGAAGACCAGGGAACAATGTCTACAGTGTTATGAGGAAAAAAGAAAAAGGACCCAAAATATCATACCCACACAAGCTGTCATTCATTCATAAAGAAAACACCCAGACAATCACAAACACAGAGGAAGGCAGAAAAGAAAGGACCCTATGATGGGTCCTTAAAAGAAAAAGAAAAAAAACCAAATATATATATATATAAATATATATGACAAAATCCAAATAACCAAAGCATGAACTAAAACATAGAACTCAGCACTAGAGGTCCTGGGGTAAAAGAAATGGTGACCAACAATGAATTCATTTTAATATAGAACTAAAACTATACAACTGTGAAAACTGTACATATAAATGCTATGAATCTTGACAATGTAAAAATAGTAATATAAATAACCTGAATTAGAAAACGGAGGAATAAAAATTGGGAAAAAATGTTAAGGGTACTATCTCTTCAATTTTTAGGGCGAAAAGTTAATCAGTACAGTTTATAATTGAAACATAGTATAAAAATGACTCTTATTAATATTTTTACAACATGGAGGAATTTCTTAGGAAATATCTTAAGATAAAGAAACATTTATATAAAATTTAGAAATTTCTTGAGTCTTGCTTCCATTTAGTATTTTTATGTTAAAGTCAAGTAAAATAAAATGTTACTTTTTTTAAGTAATATAATTCCATTTTAATAAAATTATCAGTTTAACTCAACCTTTTCCTCTTTATTTTATGCACTGAGTCATTTGGAATAATGTTCATTTACTACTAATGACAGTTATTTCTAGATGTTTTTATATGTGTTGTAGCTTTCCTAATTTCTTCTCTTTGCTATCTTGCCTTAATATTTTAATAATGAGCAGGTATCATTTTCACAAACTAAAAAAAGAAGTTATTTAGAAAAAAATTTAATAAGCTACATTTATCACAGCACTGGGTTCAGATAAAATCTCAGTATGTAGGTTCTAAATAAATATAGGCATAAACTAAGGGAGAAATGGTATCAGGACACTACTTCTGGAAAACACCGCTGGGAAGACCTGGGCCTAGGGAACGGGGAGACACTTGTGAGAATACAGACATCTCAAACGTACTGCATAGCATGAAAATCACCGAGAAAACCCCATCAGAGAAAATAAGATTTAACTAAATAGAATGGGATCATTTCTGGGAATGCCATAAAAATATTATGCAAATTATTTATTAAAGATTTTCCATTTCCCACAGTGTTAAGCTTGCTTTACTGAGATCAAAATGACTCCAACATTACGTAAAAGAATGAAAACTTGGACAAATGATCTTAAATCCAATATACTTTATGGGTTAAATAAGGAAATAAACTGAGGAGAAAATTTTCTTAGCATTCAGCTAGATGCTCACCAGTATGGATCAGGCTTATAAATTGGCTTCTAAGGGGCTGTGAGGTTTTACAGTGTTTCACAAATGGAGTTATGTGTAGGTGGTCCTCTTTAAATTGCTGAAACTTTGCGTACTTTAAGGTTAGGGATTTCCAGCCTCTCTGATTCCAGTGAAAGTACAGACATTGAGGTTCCTTCTCTACCTCCAAGCCCCTTCCACCTAGCTCCTGGAACATTTGGGATGAAAACAAAAAGTTATGAGCTTCCTTTCCACTCAAGAATAAGGTCTGGAATAAATCATTCTGTTTTAGGTCTATAATCAAGTATACCTAAGTGCAGTTTTCTTGATAATAACTATAGGATGATGAGGATGATGGTGATGATGATGATGGTTTTATATTACATAATTTCAAATTTTCTCCTAACTGCATGTGTGGGAGCCCCATGCTTATGTTTTCAAGACAGAAGAGCCATTAGAGAAAAGATGCTTTTGCTTACCTGACAATTAAACTTGAACTCTCATGGTATGGATGCCTGTCGAAATCAAAGTGTGGTACATACTTTTGACTTTGTAGCTCTATGACTTGCTGTATTCAAGTCACTCTCCAAACTAGAGTAAGGGTAATTTTAGAAACACAAATGTGATATCATCACTTATGTGGTACAATTCCCCTTAATTCTCAAAATTCAAACTCATTAACACGGCTAAAAGGTTCTTCAAAGCCTCAACTCTGCTTTATTTACCAGTTCTATCTTTGGTGTTTCATCCCCTGCATGCACATTCCACATATTCGAAAATTCTATTAATTCTCCTTATGTATCATGATCTTTAACACCTCCATTCCTCATAGCCTAAAACTCTCCTCCTTTCCATTTCCATTCTTCTCATAACTCATATTCACCCTTCAGATCTCAACTTCCATATCACCTTCTCCACAAGGACCTTTCTGAACCCCCAAAACTGGTGTACAAGCTTCTTATATTTATCCCTAGTGTCAATGTACCACAGAATATATATATATATACTTTTTTTTTTGGGGGGGGGGGCATGGGCAGGCTCCGGGAATTGAACCCAGTTTCTGGAATGGCAGGCAAGAACTCTGCCACTGAGCCACCGTTGCACCACTCCCACATAGTATTTTAAATGCCTGTTTACTTCTTTGCAATCTCCATTAGTCCAATAAAAATGTGTCATTTCACTATTTTAACACTAGAACTAGCACAGAATCTGACACATAAGGATTCAGTGCTTAATAAATATGCCAAAATGAACTAAATTGCTGGTAGCATTAATTTTCTTCTAGAGTGCCTTGTCCTGCAATTTTTTGCTATTATCGTTGGTTTAAAAAAAAAGTACATTTGACATTAAAAAATAATTCAGGGGCAGGCCATGGTGGCTTAGCAGGCAGAGTTCTTGCCTGTCATGCCGGAGACCCAGGTTTGATTTCTGGGTTTGATCCCTTGTGCCTGCCCATGCCAAAAAAAAAAAAAATTCAGTTCTTTTAAGCACTAGCAAAATAGCAATGTTAAATGTGTGCACCCTCTGACTCAGCTATTTCAGGGATTCATCCTAGGATAAACTGGAAAAGTGTCCAAGCACCTGGACAAGTGCAAAAAAAAAAGTACTCGGTGTTCTCTACAACACTGTTTATAATTAGAAGTTTGTTTTAAATAATTGGATTTTATAATATAGATTACACTATCAAACGACGTTTGTGAGTGTATGTGCATGCCAACACACACACACAAAAGAAATGTGAAAGTTGGTTTATCAAAATGGAAATAATGTTTAGCTTTGTAGAGTGCAATACCATATAACTTATATGACACTATAAACTATTAATTATGAATATAAAAATAAGCTTATTTCTGTTTAGAAAAAGAAAAGTTGTCTTTGGAGAGAATATTCCAAATAATTTTCCCTGAACATCGTTGTCAGATATTTTGATTCATTGTTACTTCTGTGTTCTTCTCTAAAATTAAACTAAATAAAATCATAATTGAGAAGGTAAATTTAATCTACCAAAAATACTCTGGTGTTCATGATACTTCATGTATCCTTTTTACCAATTTTAGAATCTAGTTGTTAAAACTTCTTCATTTTCACAATGGTCTTACTGTATAAACTCAAATATTTTGAAGGGGATATATTAAATCAATAATAAAAAAGAGGATGTGGCATATTTGAATGTTTACACAATGCTTAGACTTTTCTATTTGCAGAACAAATGAATTTTATCCTAGGGTATATTCCATAAGTCTTTTACTACAATGACAGCATTGAGACAAGTAAGTTTCTTAAAATTTCTATTGCAATTTTATTATCCATCACAAAGATAAATAAGCATGTGTGAATTTGATCAAATTACAAGCCTAAATCATTTAAAAACAAATTTGATGCCACTTTTCAAAACTAAATACATGAGAGATTCCAAACAGAGTCGAGAGGTTATCCTGGAGGTTATTCTTATGCATTAAATAGATATCACCTTGTTGTTCAAGATGTAGTGGAGAAGCTGGAGGGAACTGCCTGAAAATGTAGAGCTGTGTTCCAGTAACCATGTTTCTTGATGATTGAACAATGATATAGCTTTCACAATGTGACTCTGTGAATGTGAAAACCTTGTGTCTGATGCTCCTTTTAGCTACTATACCAACAGAAGAGTAGAACATATGGAATAAAAATAAATAATAGGGGGGAACAAATGTTAAAATAAATTTAGTTTGAAATGCTAGTGGTAAATGAAAGCAAGGGGTAAGGGGAATGGTTCTCTATTATCGTTTTATTTCTTTTTCTAAATCAATGCAAATTTTCTAAGAAATGATGAACATGCAACTACGTGATGATATTAAGAATTACTGATTTATATGTAGAATGGAATGATATCTTAATGTTTTGTTTGTTAATTATTTTTAATTAATAAAAAACTTTAAAAAACAAAACTAAATACAAATATTTCTGTCTCATGGCAACTATGCCACTAAGAGGCCGTTTTTTGAGGAAAAAAACAAACCTTCACTTTTTTTTAGCTCTTTCCTATCCTAAGAGTCATGTGGGTAGGGAGTTGGGGGAGGAGGCAAGGGTACAGAACGGGGAGGAAAGGGAATGTTCTGAAGTTTCTCCAACAGTAAACTGAAAAGCTCCAAATTTAGAAGGCAAAAATCTGTTTTCTTTCCTCTCTAATCACATAACATGTATAGTACAGTGTAAAATCATTGTGGATAGAATAGGCACTAAGTTACATCAGGACCAGCACTTTGCCACTTGACTTTTCGTAAAAGCTTTCACCTATGCTGTGGCTTAAAGGTTTGTGCTAAATGAATCTGGAGATTCTTTACTGCAGAAAGCCAGACTGACGTTTAGCTGAAAACAAGCTCCATCCTCAGAGGCACCAGTGACTAGGATGCAAGAGCTGACTCATTCCCAAGCTAATCATGCAGAAAAGGCAAACTTTTCTTTTCCATAAGTCTATGTAGATTTAACCTCTCTGTGGGTTTCTTACTGTGTTACTACCTAGCAGACAAACAGGACCAAAAAAAATTGCTTAAACTGTGCTAGACTAACCTTCAAGAAAATAAGGACAAGATGTGAGTCAGGAAAAGCATTTTGGAAACTACTTGCACCTAATAAAAATATATTTTTAATTTAGCTAATGTGAAATCTGAAGTCATTCAGTCCAAATGGAAAAGATGCTTTATTTATATTTATGTGGTTTGATTCATGCCTTATGAATAAACGCTACCATTTTATAGCATAAAAATACACATTTGAGCTTCAAGTACTTCAACTGTTCTTTATTAACAACCAATATGAGATGTGTGATAAGATGCAATCTTTGTCCTTAATTTTGTGAAAAAACTCAAATTTTATTTTATTCATTAAAATTATAATCAATAAAGTAATAGAATTTCATATAGCTATTTTTATATTTTTCTCTATTCTAAAAATTTCCAAGTACTGTGCTAAGTACATTCACATAAGCACCTCATTTAATCCTTACATCAAACTCTAAAGGGATATTATTTTTATAGGTGAGGAACTGGACAGAAGGAAAGATACATTCAAATATAATAAGGCAAGACAGAGCAGCGAGAAATGCTAGGGAGCAAGCGTATGGGCCCCAGCTACGACCCCGTGGGTTCACAGGCACCACCTCCCCTCCTCCCAGTCCAGCATTTCAGGGGATTCCGGGCACTGGAGACAAGCAGCAGCTCAGATGGATGCAGGGTGCAGCCTCACCCAGGGCCATGTGTGCAGCCCTACATGAGTGGGTCACTTCAGTGCTGTGGCTGTCTGTCTGTTGGGAATAGGAACCATGGTTGTGCAGTCATCTTAGCAGGAAGGAAAGACAATTCAGGTAGTGATGGACTGATCGGTGACATCTTGGTCCTTCTTGAGGCTTCCCTCTATGCCATTTCTAATGTGTGTGAAAAATACATTGTGAAGAAATTAAACAGACAGGAGTTTTTAGGAATGGGAGGCTTATTTGAAACAATTACCGGCTGCCTACCTCTATCGATTATGACCCATAAGGACATTGCCAGCATTCAATGGACTGGAAAACTGCTCTGCTGTTTGTGGCATTTGCCCTCATGTCATTGGTGATTAAAGTCACTAGTGCCACTTCTGTCAACCTGGGTATCCTTATAGTTGACCTTTCTAGCTTTTTTTTTGGTCTCTTTCTGTTCGGCTCTGTCTTGCCCTCCACCATCACCATGGTGGGCTTTGTTCTGTACCGTGTACCCCAACACCAAAGCAGAGCCAGCTGACAGCTGTGTGCCACCGGTCCCCTGCCCTGGGATCGACAGCCTAGGGGTAAAGAGACTGAGGGGACTCTCCCCCACTCAGCAGCCTTGTAGCTGGAGAAGAAGGTGCACACAGATGCATCAGAGGCTTCCTGGGAAACTGGAGATAAAGCCAAGCTCACTGACTCCTGAGGGGACTCTTGTAAATGATCAGACAATGCACTGTTGAATTGGACCCAGTGGTTAGGCACCAGAAAGAAATACAAAGCAATGAGTCAAAAGTAGAATTACCAAACTAGAGAAGAACCAAAGGCTAGGACTGTTTCCATATATTTGAGGACCAGTGCCTGTTAGCGTCAGGGAGCCAAGGTGCACACAGGCCCCACACTGGGATCTCAGAGACACAGTGGAAGCAGCATGGGGGACAGGCTGAAAGCAGCTGTCCAGGCAGGGCTGGCTGGTCAGGAATAAGAGGCAGTTCAGGGTGGTTCTGGAGTAGGTTTTCTCAATTGGAAGCTTCTGGTTGTCATCCTGGCCAACAGGCTTGGGAGCCTTTAGTTTACAGACGAGGCCTAGTGACTGATCGTACATGGTGGGGGGAACAGGGTGAGATAGCAAGAAGGCAGTGCTTGAGAAATCCCGAGATACAAGTGAGAGTAGCATAGAAGTTGGTGTACAATAAACCCAGTTATTCAAAGAGGACACTGCTAATATTCCTTAGCAAGTGTTTGTAATGTGTCATGAAATTTTTATGATACTTCAATATAAAGTATTAATATGTAACATCCTGATATTATCAACCATCGCTATGCCACTTTGAGAAATAGAAAACAATAAGACACATTTTTTCTCACCTAACAATACTCAATTGTCCTGCATATAATCAGAAACACAGTAAATCTCCCCAGGTTAGGATGCAAATCCTTGGGTAATATTTATTCTTAAACTTCCTAAACTTCACATCTTACAACTTAAATACAAAACAGCATAACAGTCCTTGTTTCTGTAACTGATCACGTGGTCATACTTCATATTGATCACCACACCTTCTTCCACTACCTATTCTATGTTCTGTTTACCCTCAGCAAGCACTTCAGCTGGCCGTGGTTCTTTGTCTATTGGGGTGAACCAAACCTTCATTCCTGAAGTTTCAGAGCCATTGTGTAATCCTGCCTGGATTGGATTGTTGCAGTTTTCCATTGATTTCAATCATAGGGCATGGTAGTACTAAAAGACGCCCTAGGGGATCTCTAGCTAGGGGATATTACAGGAAAACTCTTCTTTACCTCCATTGTGTAGTTGCAGTCCCAATTCCCCCTGATAGTCAGGGTCAATCACCACAGCCAGTAATGTAATCCCCTTCTTGGCTTGTTGACCCAGGGACATGAGTAGCCCAAAGTGACCAGGTGGCAGTCTTAGCATTCCAGTTCAATGGAATCATCGTGTTTCTCATGGTGGAAGCACTCCCCCTTTTGGAACTAAACCTGCAGACCAGCAGAGCTAAGGTCACCAGGACAGGAAGCAAAAATTTGCCTAGTAGATCAGTAGGGGTAATAGTGAGTTGTGCCATTCCCATTTCCACCCCTTGGTTACTGGACCCATGGATCCTGGCTATGGGAAAAACAGCACCATACAGTAAGTAGATGCTGATTCAGAGCATACACAGCTTCCTGGAGAACATTACCCCAGTCCTTCAAGGTATTGCCACCGAGTTGGCACTGAAATTGAGTTTTCAAAAGGCCATTCCATGGTCCTATCAATTCAGCTGCCTCTGGATGATGTGGAACATGGTAAGAACAGAGAATTCCATGAACATGTGCCCATTCCCACACTTCATCTGCTGTGAAGTGTGTTCCTTGATCAGAAGCAATGCTATGTGAATACCATGACAACGGATAAGGCATTCTGTTCACGGATGGTAGTTTTGGCAGAAGCATTGTGTGTAGGGAAAGCAAGCAAAGGCATACCCAGAGTATGTGTCTATTTCAGTTAGAACAAATCTCGGCCCCTTCAATGAAGGGAGTGGTCCAATGTAATCAGCCACTATGTAGCCAGTTGGTCACCTTGGGGAATGGTGCCATATCGGGGGCTGAGTGTGGGTCTCTGCTGCTGGCAGATTGGGCACTCAGCAGTGGCTGTAGCCAGGTCAGCCTTGGTGAGTGGAAGTCCATGTTGCTGAGTCCATACATAACCTCCATCCCTACCACCATGGCCACTTTGTTCATGAGCCCATTGGGCAATGATAGGAGTTGCTGGGGAAAGAGGCTGACTGGTATCCATAGAACGGGTCATCTTATTCACTTGATTATTAATACCTTCCTCTGCTGAAGTCACCCTCTGGTGTGCATTCACATGGGACACAAATATCTTTATGTTTTTAGCCCATTCAGAAAGGTCTATCCACATACCTCTTTCCCAGACCTCTTTGTCACCAATTTTCCAATTACGGTCTTTCCAAGCCCCTGACCATCCAGCCAAATCATTAGCAACAGTCCATGAGTCAGTATACAAATGCACCTCTGGTCAGTTCTTGAACAACTGGGTGCACTGCTCGATGTTCTGCCCACTGGGAGGATTTCCCCTCACCACTGTCCTTCAAGGACACCCCAGAAAGGGGTTGGAATGCTGCAGCTGTCCACTTTTGGGTGGTACCTGCATATCATGCCGAACCATCTGTACACCAGGCCCAAGTTTTCTCTTCCTCAGTCAATTCACTATAAGGAACTTCCCAAGAAGCCATAGCTCTGGTCTGGGAAAGAGAAGGTAATATGGCTGAAGTGGAGACCATGGGCATTTGGGCCACTTCTTCGTGTAACTTACTTGTGCCTTCAGGACATGCTCTGGCCCTATCCTGTATATACCATTTTCGTTTTATGATGGGAGTGCTGCTGTGCACGCCCAACTTTATGGCTTGGTGAGTCAGATGACACCCAACTCATGATAGGCAACTCAGGTCTCATGGTAACTTGGTGGCCCATTGTTACGTGTTCAGTCTCTACTAAGACCCAGTAGTAGGCCAAAAGCTGCTCTCAAGAGGGGAGTAGTTATCTGCCGCAAATGGTAAGGCTTTGCTCCAAAATCCTAAGGGCTTTTGGAGCAAAATTTAATATTTTGCTAGGTTAGGGCAGTTCTAGTGGCTTCCACTTGGCCTTTCCCACCATAATAGCCACCACTCCACAAGTTAGAGAGCCAATGTGGGGATTCTACCAGTTGTTCAGTATGTCTATTCTAATTATGCATTCTGGAACTGGGGAAATAACTACAGAATGTGTCCAGGGGCCCACTGGACCCACCGTGAGATGGACCTGAGCTAAAACTCCATCAATCACCTGACCTCTATAAGCCTCCACTCTGACTGGGGGACCAGAGTGATGTTTTGGGTCACTTTCCCAGCTATTAAGAAAAACTTAATAAAGCACTAACCGTAAAACAATATATCAATAAAATAGAAACTTATTCTTGCTAAAGTGTAAATTCACATTGTAATATTTCTTCCATGGTAAAACTTTACAATATAACCTAATAATAATAAGAATTCCCAAAGTAGGTATTACTATCTTCCCATTTGTAAATTCTGCATGCAAAGATCACAAATTTTGCAAACAGAAAGATACAGGTTCAAATTCTGGCTCAAAACCTCACTGGGTGATACTGGGAAAGTGTACATAAAACCCCTGAGACAGTTTCATAATATAAATAAAATAAGGTGATATTCAAAGTCTTATTGAATTATTTCTTATCAACAAATCTTGATTCTCTTTTATTTCTAGATAATCTAAATCGTTTCTCTTTTTTGCTAGAAACTACTGAATTCTATTTATTCATAATCATCAAGGTTGCAAAATGTTTATAAAGTACTTCAGTAGAAAATGTCTAAACAAGAATGTCCTATTTTTCCTACCTTCTTCCTTATACCTTGTACTAAGTGGTCAACGTGTGGGCTCTAGTGTATACAACACTCCACACGACAACTGCAGAGCACACATTCTTCTCAAGTCCACATGATAGGTTTTCCAGGAGAGCCCATAAAACAAGCCTCAATAAACTCAAGCTAAAAAGGACTGAAATCATACAAAGTATGTTCTCCAACCACAATGGAATGAAATTAGAAATCAATAAAAGAAAGACATTTGGGAAATTTACAAATATGTGGAAATTAAACATATTTAATTTAAACATGTCTAAATAACCAATGGATCAAAGAAGAAATCACAGGGGAAATAGATGCGTGAAATGAAAACACAACACACCCAAACTTATGGGATCAGTTAAAGCAATGTTTACAAGGCAAATTACAGCTGTAAATGCCTATATTAAATAAACGTTAAGATTTCAAATCAATAATTTAACCTTGTACCCTAAGATATCAGAAAAATAAGCACAAACTAAACCTAAACCAAGAAGAGGAAATAAGATTAGAGCATAAATTAAAGAAATAAAGAACATAAAAACAATGTTTAAAAATCAATGAAAGCAAAAGTTGGTTCTTTGAACCAAAAATTGACCTGAGCCACAATGACCAAGGAAAGAGAGACAACTCAAATTACTGAAATCGGAAATGAAAGAGGGGACATCAGTACTGACCTTACGGAAATAAAAAAGTATTATAAAGGAATACTACAAATAGCTACATGCCAATAAATTAGATAACCTGGATGAAATAGAAAAATTCCTAGAAAGAACAAAATACAGAAAACTAATTCAGGAAAATATAGAAAGCCTGAATAGGACTACAACAACAGATTGAATTAGCAATTTTTAAATTTTCCACAAAGAAAAGCATAGGAACAGATGGTTTCATCAGTCATTCTTCCCAAATATTTTAAGAAGCCTCAATACTAATCTTTACAAACTCTTCCCAAAAATAGAAGAGGAAGGAACATTTTCTAACTCATTCTGTGAGACTCGTATTACCCTAACACCAAAACTAGACAAAGACATCACAAGAAAAGAACAGTTCTAGCAAACCAAATCCAACAATATATAAAAATGATTATACACCATGACAAAGTCAGACTTATCCCAAAGTTAAGCTAATATTCAAAATCAGTATAACATACCATATCAATAAAGAAAAACCCACAAATCATCTCAATCATCTTAGTAAGTGCAGAAAAAGCATTTGACAAAATCTAACATCCTTTCATGATTAAAAACACCAAACTAGGGATAGAAGAAAACTCCCTCAACCAGATAAAGGATGCTACATAACCCCACAGTTACCATACTTAAAGTACTTACTAAGGAAAACATAACTCTATAATGGAGAAGGCTGCTGTAAGTGCTTGACATACTCATCGATCTTCAGTAAGTGAGGATTAACTACAGTGAGTGAAGGTTACAGTAAGTAAGTTAACTCTCAGTTATTGAATGTTGCCTCTTGATATGCCATTGTAGGTGGTTCAGGGTATTATCCATCCTAAGAGTGTTTAAGCTAAATCAAGCTTTTAGATCTAACTCTTGGTTAGCAGAAAGCACAGAGGATAGAGAAACGAGTTAAATGATACCATGTAGGAAAAAAAAACCCAATCAAACCCAGAAAGTGAGTCATTCTATACGACAACTAGACTAGTCTGTTCAACAAGCCAATGAGAACAAAGATGAGAGGGGCAGCTGGGAGAGACCAAAGACTAACAGTAAAATTTAACATGTGGGCCTTAACTGAATCCAGATATGAGTAACCAACTGTAAAAAATATTTTGGAAACAATGGGAAAATTTCAATATGGAGTGGTATGAGATGATGATAGAGAATTAAAATTAATTTTATTAGATATAAAAATGGTTTCATGGTTATATAAGTCATTTTTAAAAGAGGATTCATTTTAAAGTTTTTAGTGGTAAGACATCATGACTCCTGCTTGTTTTTGTGTTGTTTGTGCTATTCTCTTAATTTCCAGCATGCTTAACATTATTTTTTATACTAAAACATTTTGCAAAAGATTATTTGAGGTGGCCATGGAAGCATGGAGAGAACTGTGACTTGGTGGTGAGTATCCAGTGGGGCCATGCTGACAACTGTGATCACAAATAAGTAGTAGCAATGATGTCACGAGGAGCAGTTTGCTGGAGGAACCTAGACTGTGTCTTGCATCCTGCTTCAGCCTGGCTCTGCAGCTTCCCCATCAGTTCCATGAGGTAATGCCTTTCTGATAAGACTCATCTTTTACTTAAATAAACCACAGGGGTTTCTTTTACATGCAACCAAGAATTTGACATAATGCAACAAACTTATTTGATGTCTAGCACTCTGTGCTCTGCACATAAGAATCCCTAAAATGAATTTTTAAACCTTCAAACCAAGATGCATAGGATAGCATGGGTGTCAACATAAAGATAGCAGAGGTGTCAACATAATACTGGAAGAATGAACTTGTATAAAAATCATTACCATACTTAGTCTTAAAATAGGATGACATTGAACATTCTTCTGGAAAGTAATGAGATCTATACTTTGATGACCTAAATTCTTGCAGAGATGCAAATATTCTATGAAGGAATAATATAAGGCAACATACTAGCAGTTAGAATCTGGTAGTATCACTGCTGCTGAATTATGCAGATAGAAAGGACACTATATCAATTAAAAATCGTCACCTATACAAGTCCCTCAATTTTTCTAACTTTAGTCATATATTAAAGGTTAATATGGCAAAATAAAATAATTCATATAAGCAATAATAAAAAATATATATACAAAAAATGTCCTTGATTTTTAAATCAACCAGTAAGTACAGAGCACCTCAGGACCATGCCAAGTATTTTTAATAGACTTACATGGATGGCTCCTTGTATAATCCCCTCTTATACCAAATCTGGACTTGACCATGAGATTCACTTTGGCTAATAAGACACTAGGAAATGCAATGCAAGAAGAGGCTTGATAATCAACTAGAACATTAGGGCTTATCTTCTTGGAATGTGCCTTCTTGGAACCCTGAGACAACCATGTTGTGAGGTAGCCATAGTGAGCACACTCTATCAGTCAAAGTTCTCCAGAGAAACAAAACCCAAAGGAACTGGCTCACTTGATTGTGGGGGCTATCAAGTCCAAATTCTGTAGGGCCAGCTGGAGGCTGGAAATTCCGGTAAAATTGATATTGAAGTCTTGAATCAGAATTTCTTTGGTTGGAAATTTCAGAGGGAGTCAGAATTCTTGAGGCAGAATTTCTTCTTCCAGGAACCCTCAGTTCTTTACATTTAAGGTCTCCAAATTATTGGATTTGACCTAACAATACCATCAAGGATAATCTCCTTCACTTAAATCAAGTGATTGTAGATGCTAAGATAAATATCTCCACAGCAACAACTAGGCCAATGTCCGACCAAACAACTGGGAATCATAATCTAGCCCAGCTGACACACAAAAATAAATATAACACATATGCAGAGGCCACAAGTGGAGGAGAGCTGAGAAACCAGTCTAACAGGCAGAATCAAGGTCCCAAACATGAGACCTCAGTTAAGCTGTCTTATAGGAAGCCAGGTAACTCCCAGTTAACTGAGTAAGCCCAACTAAGAACCCAGGTTTTGTGGAGCCGAAATAAGCCATCCCCTTCCTACCCAGTGCATATTTCTGACCCATGGGATTGTGAGCTTCTCATTTGGGTACTAAGTGTATCAGCTTGCTAAAGCTACCGGAATGCAATATATCAGAAATAGAATGGCTTTTTTAAAAGGGAATTTATTTAGTTACAAGTTTATAGTACTAAGGCCATAAAATTGTCCAAACTAAGGCATCCAGGAATAGATATTTTGACTCAAGAAACGTCAATGGGTCTGGAACACCTCTGTCAGCTGGGAGGCACGTGGTTGGTGTCTGCTGGTCCTTTGGCTCCTGGTTTCCAACAGCTTTCCCAGGGGCATTTTCTTTCTGCATCACCAAACTTCTGGGTCTCTTGTTGGCTCTGCTGCTTCTCCAAGTATTTCCCCTTTTAAAGGACCCCAGTAAGCTAATCAAGGCCCACCCTGAATGGGTGGAGTCATAGCTCCATCTAATCTAAACGCCACACCCACAATCTGGCATGTCACACCTCCAAGGAAGTAATCTAATCGAAAGGCCACACCCACAACTGGGTGCATCACATCTCCATGGAAACAATCCAGTCAATTTCCCACCCTAAACAAAGGTCTGGCCCCACAAGATTGGGTCAGAATTAAAACATAGCTTTTCTGGGATACATAGTAGTTTCAAGCTAGCACATCAAGTTTTGGGGTGGTTTTTACATAGCAGTAGATAAATGTAGCATGAGTACACTATGATGTATTTTATATATTGATAGCACACCAAGAACTGACAAGTTAATAGCTAATTAAATCTTTTGAAGAAGTTCTTTATTATTTTAAAATTCCCACAAATGATGTCCACAAAGAATTGGACCAAAGTATTTGGAGTTATGAGGAAATGTAAATTATTTAAATTTCAATAGTTCAAAACACACACACTATATAATATTGACTTAGAAATTTGATGGGAAATTTTAAACCAGAAAGATTGATGCTGTTATGTCAATGGAATTAAAAGCCAAAACTGCACCTAATGAAATTCTTATGTTGAACAGGTACTCATCAAAATACATAGGAAAAACATCTAAAAGTAAAATTGAAAATTTAACCTAAAATCCGGAGTCTGGGTTGGCACTTCAGCCTTATCTAGTGATATCTATCACACATGCTGTGATATGAAATCACATCTAGGACAGCTCATGAGGTGACACAGGCATACATGCCCAATAGCCTGAGTTGACAAAAGCTTTTTTTGACACATGCGGAGTTTTGGAGCTTTATATACAATAAATGCCTGTGACATACACTTTATTCACAAAAGGGTTTAAATATATTTCAAATTCTGCTATCTTATTAAATATTGTAATCCTTCCAGTAATATTTTAATTCATTTAAATATCATCAAACAAATAAATTTATTACAATGTAATATCTTGTTACGATTAAGAATGAATGGCATAGTAGTTAAATGCAGGGTTATCTGAAATGAAACTGAGTTGGAATTTTAGCTCTAACATCTATTAGTTTGTGACTCTGGTTTCTCAACTCAAAAACGGGTCTCATCAAAGTAGGGTTGCTGAAGTTAAATGAGTTAAAACAAGAAAAATGTATATATAAGAAGTGCCAAACAAACATTTGTCATTATGGTTAGTTAGATTTTAAGGTTACTAACAATAAAATGTGTTACCCTAAAGTTTCAAAAGTCAAGATTAAATGAACAATCATATTTTACACTTTTACCCCCTCTGGAAAGTCTTACTAAGAATGAGAAAATGCAAAAAAAGGACAGTACAGTCCTTGACAAATAATAAGCTCTGATAATAAAATAACCCTAATAGGAAAGGATCCTAAGAAATGATCTGACTGTGCTTCTAGAATGCTGGCTGCCTTTTTGTTTCTTGCACACACACATTCTTCAGACAAACTTTTATACAAATGGTACGTTCTCTTTTTAACAATATGCTCAATATTGTTTCCAACAGGTATATTTTCTTTTCACTTTGTTTGCCTTTCTTCTCCGAACTCTAATCATTTCTTGCCCTTTTTAAAGTTTTTGTTTGAAGTATACTTTAGATATAGTACAAAGATTTGTATCTTATGTATATATAGTTCAATGAATTTTGACAAAGGTACATACCTGCGTAACTTAAACCTCCAGAATATTTTCATCTCAGAAAATTCACTTGTACCCCCTTCCCACATAATCATATCCCTCCCTGCTCCTCTGCCAACCACTGTTCTGATTTCTATCACCGTAAGTCAGTTTTATATGTTCCAACAACTCACATAAATGAAATCATATAGTGTATGTTCTTCGGCACCTGGCTTCTTTGACTCAGTACAAAGTGCTTTTTGAGAGTTATACAAACTACTGTGGTACAGAGTATTAATATTACTAAAGCCTGTTTCCTTTATTGCTGACTAGTGTTCTATCATATGAATGTACCACAGTTTGTTTATTCATTATCCTGCCGATGTAAATGTGGGTTACTTCTAGTTTTTGGCTATTACAAATAAATCTGTTATGAACATTCATGCACACATCTTTCTGTGGACAAATACTTTCATTTATCTTTGATAAATACCTAGAAATGATAAATATCGGGTGTTCTAGTATGCCAGCTGCTGGAATGTGATACACCAGAAACAGAACTGCTTTTAAAAGGGGGAATTTATTAAGTTGCTAGTTTATAGTTCAATGCCCATGATAATGTTCAAATTAAAACAGGATTACAGAAATGTCCAATCTAAGGTATTCAGGGAAAGATACCTTGGTTCAAGAAGGCAGATGAAGTTCAGGATTTCCCTCTCAATGGGAAAGGCACATGACTACCATGGTAATGTCTGGAGTTTCCTCTCCGGGCTTCTTGTCTCATGAAGCTCCCGCAGGGGCTTATTCCTTCTTCACCTTCAAAAGTCTTTGGCTGCATGAGCTCTTGTGGTTCTCATGGCTTTCTCATTCTCCAAAATGGGTCCTTCTTGAAGGACACCGGTCAACTAATCAAGACCCACCCGGAAGGGTGGAGTCACATCTCCCTCCAATCAAAGGTTAACACCCATAATTGGGTGTGTCACATACCCACAGAGACAATCTAATCAGGTTTCCAACCTATAGTACTGAATCGATATGAAAAGAAATGGCTGTCTCCACATGATGGATCAGGATAAAAACATGGCTTTTCTAGTGTACATAATCCTTTCAAACCAGCACACCTGGTCATATAGTACATACGTATGTGCAATGTTAAAAGAAACTGTCATATGCTTGTAACATTTTACACTCCTACTAGTGATGCTTGACAGTTCTGACTGCTGTACATCCTTGACATCACTTGATTTTCTGTCTTTTTTACTTTATGCAATCTAGTAGGTGTTATAGTGATTTTTGACTAGCATTTCTCTGATGACTAAACATACTGAACATTTTTCATGTGCTTATTGGTCATTTATTTGCCCTCCTGTAAAATGCCTGCTCAAAACTGCTCATTTTTTAAAAACTATCTTCTTATTTTTGAATGGTAAGATTCTAGATACAATTGTTTCATAAAATATAAATGTTAAAAATATTTTTTTTATCAGTCAGTGGTTATCTACTCATTTTCTTGACATCTTGATAAGCAGCACTTTCAATTTTGTTGAGGTCATTTCTATCCTTCTAAAGCATAACTGATACTGAAATGTAACGTGCAATCACAATCCTAACAATCTGAATTAAAAATCGATTAACTTCAGAAAAAACAGCACAAGGTACAGGATGAAAGTGTTCAGTAGAAACCTAGATCTGTTACTGACTTATGATCCAGGGTCTCTTCCACTACCATGAGTCATCCTACCTGATTAATGGCTTTCTGATTAAGGTCATTTTTTTTTCAGTATTATTAAGGCCATTTTGAATGATTCCCTGATTTCTACTATTTTAGGAATGCTACCTTACTTATGAAAACATATTATTTTTAGCCCTTTTTTAAAAATCAACAAATGGATATAAGGTGGAATAGGAACGCAAACCTTTCAGGCTACCAAAAACTGGTAACAGGTCCTCTATAATATGATTCTTAAATTACTTAACAGTAGGTCCCTGCCAAGGGACCCACTTATAAGCTTTGTATTTCTGGATTTCGTAAACCCAGTAGCCATCAAGTGCAATCCTGACAACATATTCTGCCCAAACCTAGGCATTTGTCTTTGATCTTGTTGGAGAATGGTAGAACGCCAGTGGGTGAGTAAATGAAAAAGGAAGTAGTCTTTATTAGGCACTGAAATTTAAACTAGTGTTAAATGGTGCTGCCTAACCTTCATTCTTTAAAACAATATATCACCCAGCTGTTAACTTACTCAAACTTGAAATCCAGGTAAAGTTTATAAGCTCCAATCTGGTAACTTCTCAGGGAAAACAGGCTGGAAAATGCATCGTCAACTGACAATTTTCTCTTTGTTACTAAAATATTACTATTCTTTATAGACTTTCACACATTTATAGATTTTTATCAACATACTTATTATTTTCAACATAGCATAATTATATTAACAAGCAACATCTAGTCAATCACAAACTATTATTGCCTGAGAATAATTTACAGAATAAAATTTAATGCAGATTTGATTTTCAGTTATTAAAAAAATGGAATTTATTATTCAGAAAGGCTATGAAATGACTGTAAGAATAAATTACTCAATTTCTATTGTCTCCAAATATTTGCTCAAAGGCTTCTATTTATTTCAAATAACTTCTACCCATTAAAACCATCATTTGACTTAATATAATCTTTTCTTCTAATGGACATGGTATCCCTGAATAATTAAAGTCTCTAAACGCCTTCTGGAATTATGTTTTGCAACTAGAGCAATAAGATTACTGTGCTGGTTTGAAAGGAACATGTACCTTAGAAAAGCCATGTTTTAATCCTGATCCATTTGTGGAGGCAGACTTTTCTTTTAATCCCTATTCAGTACTGTATGTTGGAAGTTTGATTAGGTTATTTCCATGGAGATGTGAACCACCCAATTGTGAGTGGCAACTTTTGATTAGATGGCTTCCATGGAGTTGCAACTCTACCCACTCCAGGTAGGTCTTGATTAGTTTACTGCAATCCTTTAAAAGAGGAAACATTTTGGAGAGAGTCCCTTTTAGATCCAGAGACCTTTGGAAAACATCCCTGGGAGGCCTCATGAAACAAGAAGCCTGGACAGTAAACTAGCAGACACCCATGTTTGGATGCACCTTTGCAGCTGAGAGTGAAACCCTGAACTTCATTGGCCTTTCTCGAGTGAAGGTAACCTCTTGGTGGTGCCTTAGATTGGACATTTCTACAGATTTGCTTTAATTGGGACATTTTTGGCCTTAGAACTGTAAACTAACAACTTATTAAATTCCCCTTTTTAAAAGCCATTCCATTTCTGGTATATTGCATTCTGGCAGCTAGCAAACTAGAACATTCACAAATTCCTTACCCCAAATGTCATCACTAAAAAAATAAAAATAAATTTTAAAAGAAAGCTGGTAAAAAAGGCTAACCTATTAAGGGTTCAGATTAAAATCTAGGATTATCTAGGTCTATCTACCTTGAAGATAAGCATGGAAGTAATATAACAGCTCTCAAAATAAGAATCCAAGAAATTGTTTTAAGAAAAAAATTAAAAGCTAAATCTATCAGTTTTATAGTTAATGCTTTATATTATTTCTTAAGGAAAACTTCATGTTTGCTTTTGAAAATATAGTCTACAAGTTTTAACCAAAGCATAAATAAATATATTTTCTTTCTTTTTTTTTTTTTTTATGATGCAGTACCTTTAACTTTGGCAGACTCTCCCTGCTGGGGAATATATTATCTTTTTAAAAATCAAAACAATTTGAACAAATCAACTGTTCCCACAGGTATTGAAACTAATTAGTGGATGCTAGCAATGGAACTGGCCCCTGAAAGAACACTTGTGATTTTTTTAAGAGAATGTGAGCTATTAGCTAAAGAAAATGGCTAATATTGGAGGTTGGCAGTCATCTAAAAAAAGACAAAGTCTGCATACAAAAACAATGACCTGTAAGCTTTTTAACTAAAGAGAATGCCGATATAAATATTTTCACACAAGTCAAGCTTTCTGCTGTTAGCTGAATTTCCGTTTGACTGGCTTATATTAGGGATTTGTTACAAACAACCACTTTCTCTGCTCATTCTTTAGACCTAAAACAAGACTGCATTAAATCAGGAAAAAATTTTCTTCTATAAAAGCAAGGGGGGGATGAGCCACGGCGGATTGCCAGGCAGATTTCTAGCCTGCCATGCCAGAGACCCGGGTTTGATTCTTGATGCCTGACCATGCAAAAAACAAAAACAAAAACAAAAACAGCAAGGGTGACAACCAAAATGATTCCTGCCAACCCTAAAAAACACCCAGGGCTTTATATGAGATTCTACAAAGATTCCATGCACTAAGATTACTTTCCAGAAACCTACACCCTCCAGATGGGTTCCTAGGTTAGATAAATCTAGAAATGCAGAGGGGCTAGCCTCTCAAAACATCAACTAGTTCCATTCCCCTATTCCATATTATCGACAGCCCCTTCCAACATGAAAAAGTTAGACTGGACATAGCCCCAATACCCCTAAAGATCAAAGGAAATGGTGGAGTTAAACAGAGAATGTAGGGTTTAACAAATGAGTATGATTGCTGAATCATTAATTTGGTATTTCTTTCAGTCTCCAGCGTATTGAAGCAGCTAGCTGAAAAATCTAAAATTGTGGAATTGTAACCCATACCAAACTCTGAAGTCTGTTCTACAACTAATCGTTGCAGTGTGCTTTAAAATTTATTGTGTTTTTTTTTGTATGTTATTTTTCACCTTCAAAAAAAGTTCATTGTGATGAGAAATGCACAGCTATATGATGATACTGTGAACCACTGATTGTACACTGTGGATGATTACATGGTATGTGAATATATAACTTATATATAAAAAATTGCATTTCAAAAAAGGAAGGGTGAGGGAAATGTCCAAATAATAAAGGTTATTTCCATGTATTCAATCTGATAATTACTCATACTTCCATATCTTCATCTGTCTTATCTGAAGAAGTCTCCCTAAAGAAGCTATTTTTAACTCAACCAAATATTATTTGTGAAATGCTCATGATGGGATATTATTTAAGTAGGTACAATGTTAAATAATTCAACCACTTACTGTGTAGGCTTGCTTAGCCATTATTCAACAAATATTTAACTATGGAAGGTTAAAAGATGTTCTTCTTGTCTGTAACTATACCTTACACATTTCTTATATTGTCCTCACAGAATTAATAACTTAATTGAAATGTCATTTGAAACAGAACTAACTGAGCCCTGCTGTATATCAACACTATCTGCACAAGGTGAGACAGCTACAAAGCCCAAGTGTTTATTATCTAACATGTTCAAAGAAATATATTTCTAGGGACAAACTCGAAAGTCTCTCGGAATGCTGATTTCACTCATTACTAATAAAATATCACTTAAGACATTCTTCAGCAAAACTTATTTGGGGTACAAATTTTTTGCTCTCCTTACTTTTCTTATTTATTCCTAAATCATTTGATTTTTTTTCAAAAATGACAACAATAAATTCTTAAAAGTCCAAGCATTGTAAATTGTTAAACCATTAAGACTGAGGTTACCAAGCATTTATTCAAGATAGCGAAAGTTTAAACACAACCACACTAATTATAAACTTGGCTCAGAGCACTAGTGATCTCATATCAGCCTGTGGGCACTGCAGGGGAGGAAAGAAGAGAAAAACTAAACAACTCTAAATGTAGTCAACCAGATTCCTTTTCCTTGACAAAGCATTTTTTTTAATAACTCCAAAAAATCTTTATTCCTACACTGAAAATTTTCTTTTAGAATAATCAGCATGCTTGTCTTTCACAAGTGATACATAAAAAAATTGCTGAAATCAAGGAGAAAAAAAACACTACTAAAGCCATGGATAGTTTATGACACCAAGCTAGGACAGCGATAAGTATTTTATGAGAATAACCCAAATAAACAACATCACTATTGAAAACAGACATACTAATAGAACAACAGGCACCAGAAGAACTATTTCTAAGTTTTCTCCTTTATTTCACCCTAAAGCACAGGACATTGATTCTATCCAAGATCAACTTCATAAAGCAAATTCATTATGAAAATATAAAGTTTAAGTACATCTCAACCATTAGCTTTTCTTTTTTTTTTTGGCACAGGCAGGCTCCGGGAATCAAACCTGGGTCTCCAGCACAGCAGGCGAGAATTCTGCCACTGAACCACCGGTGCACCACCCTAACTATAAGCCTTTATAAAGCAGCTACTATGTGGAAGATATTGTACAAGGCACTGAAGTCAAAATTACATCAATGATTTAAATATGATAGATGATCAGTAAATATTAAGTAAATTAAATCCTTGATGATGTGCTGAAATAAGATCCAGAAGCTTTTACACTGTCTCCTCAGAGGGATGCAGGGTTCATCACCTGAGTCCAAAGGAACCTTAAAATTCATTTCTTATACCCACAAATAAAATGCCCAGCCACTTCCGCCATCACCACCCCCTGCAGCACCTCTGGCAGAGGGCCATTATACCCGTTTGAACTTTTTTATGATATGGCAGCCTGTGCTGGTTTGAGACTATTATGTACCCCAGAAAAACCATGATTCAACCTTGTGGGGGCACACCTATCACTGGGTGGGGCCTTTTTGATTAAATTGTTCCCAAAGAGATGTGATGTCACCCATTCAAGGTGGGTCTTAATCTGCTTACTGGAGTCTGTTAAGAAAGCTAAGTGAGTTTACAGAAGCTCAGAAAGAAAATACCACCAGAAAAGCAAAAAGAGGACCCACAGATGCTCAGAGAGGGAAAAAGTCCCAAGGAGAGGCCAGAAGGACCCAGAGTAGCTGAGAGAGCCATTCTGAAAACCAACCCAGAAGAGAAGGGCCAGCAGGAGTTAAGTGTCTTCTCATGTGACAAAAACCCAGACACAATCATCTTTTCCTGAGTGAAGATATCCTCTTGTTGATGCCTTAATTTGGATATTTTCATGACCTTAGAACCGTAAATTTGTTACCTAATAAACCCCCTTTGTAAAAGCCAAACCATTTACACCATATTGCATTCTGGTAGCATTAGCAAACCAAAACACAGCCCCATTTCATTTTGGGTCTGGCCTATTTATTAGAAAGGTTTTCCTTATTGTTGAGCTGAAATCTATCTCCTAGTAACTCTCATTCATTGATGCTGGCCATGCCCTAAGGAGTTGTAGAAAGGTAAGAAATAACTTAATCCTTCTTTCATGTAACCACCTTTCAAGGTGACGGGGTTAGGAGATAATGTCATATTACTAGGGGGTCTCCAGTTTCTTTGACAGCAAACCCATTAGCATGGTGCCCTAAAGGATAGGCAATAGAACCTGATTTTGGTGTTCTTTAAAAAACTAAGTGATTTTTTTCTTAGAGTAGAGTCCAAAATGCTATGATTAGAAATTTTCAAAGGAATGCTAATTCATTTGAAATCACTGTTTATAATCTTAGGTTTCCTTTCTATTTGAAAATTCAAATATGAAAAGCCCTTAATTTAATAACTGAAAGGGTTTTACTTTATGAATCACCTGTGGTCAGATCTTGCAACATTGTTTGGCTCTTTTCTCCTTCACCCAAGTAGCTCTCATAAATGCTGTTAGCAAAGTACTTTGGGGTAAAGATTATGACAGAAGTATAAGATCTTATTTGTAGTCATGTATTTCATCTTCAGTTGTGGTGGAGATTTTAACTGTTGAGCACTTATACAATCTAAAGTGATTCAAACAAATTTAATCACTGGGATTTTTTTAGTTCATTTAGGCACATATTAAGATGAACTAAAAGTAAGCATTAATTAGCAGAAGATATAAATTACTGAAGTATTCTAGCCAATTATGTTTTCATTTCTGTGGCAAACCAAGGGTTGGGACCCCCTTCCTTAGAGGAAGAGGAAAACAAAACAAAGCAAAACAAAACAAAACAAAACAAAGCAGAGCTTCAAGCACATAGCAGCCTTGTGACCAGACAACAGGCCAGAAGGAAAACCACCTCTCCGGAGGGGGAAAGAATGGTCAAGCCACTTAAATAGACCTTCTGAAATTTCTTTGAATGATTATCTACCCTATTTACCCTGTAATGTATCAATGCTGAATCTATATCCTGTATGTTTTAGGAAACCTTGAAATTTTACTGTTATCTAAGAAAATAGTTAACTTTGTTAGCAACAAATGCATGCACTTTCTAGGCTCTGTGTCTCCTTTGTCTATGCCTACAATAAAACCCTGCCTCCCCCTCTGATCAGCACAGAGCACTGACTTCTATTTCTAGATAGGCAACCATTGGGAAGAAACTTCTCCTGTTAGTAAATCCTTAATTAAAGCTCATAGGTAACTTCCTGCCTGGCATGTTCTTTGGTCATCCGACTGTGATGGATTTGAACATTCTCTAAGGAAATTTCTTGCATTTCAATATAATTGGAAGTTTACTCCAGGAAATAAAAAAAGTAACTTAGGTAACAACATAGTGCTTTCTAAATTATGGTGGTAGGCGATGTCATGTACTGAAATAGTTGCTTATAAACATTTTTGAAAATTTTTGAGAAGTCTGGTTTCAAATTCTTAATTGAAACATTTACTAACTTCCAAAAGGAAGTGAAAAGTGAAAAAAAGCAGTGAGATAAATTAAATGTGATTAAGCTTTCAACAAAGTATTAAATAAATAAGCATCCAGTGCACTACCATGCACTTAGAAGGCATTCAAACAATCTTGAATTGAAATGAGCCAAGATTTTTATTTTTATTTTTTGTTTAACTAGAATTTAAATTAAAATCATAAGACTAAGTTTAGGATTTCTCCAAACTTAGTTTTGGATGTTTCCAGTACATTGCATTTAAACAAAAAAAAATTACATAGATATTTGTACATATGACCACATTTCCATTTTGATCTTCCACTATGTTTTAGTTTGCTAGCTCCTGGAATGCAATATACCAGAAATAGAATGGCTTTTAAAATGGGGAATTTAATAAGTTGCTAGTTTACAGTTCTAAGGCTGAGAAAATGTCCTAATTAAAACAAGTCTATAGAAATGTCCAATCAAAGGCATCCAGGGAAAGATTCCGTGGTTCAACAAGGCTGATGAAGTTCAGGGTTTCTCTCTCAAGTGAGAAGGCACATGGTGAACAAAGTCACAGTTTCTCTCTCAGCTGGAAGGGCACATGGCAAACACGGTGTCATCTGCTAGCTTCTTCTCCTGGCTTCCAGTTTCATGAAGCTCCCCGGGAGGTGTTTTCCTTTTTCATCTCCAAAGGTCTCTGGCTCATGGACTCTCTGCTTCATGGTACTGCAGCATTCTCTGCTCTCTCTGAATTTCTCATTCTCCAAACTGTTTCCTCTTTTATAGGACTCCAGTAAACCAATCAAGACTCACCCAAATGGGTGGAGACATGTCATCACTAATCCAGTTTAACAACCGCTCTTGACTAAACCACATCAGCCAGGGAGACGATCTGATTACAGCTTCAAACATACAGTACTGAATAGGGATTTTTCTACCTTTATGAAATGGGATTTTGATTAAAACATGGCTTTTCTAGGGAGCATACATCCTTTCAAACCAGCACACACTACTACACAAAATCCTGTTAATGTTAGGAGAGACAAGGAAGTAATACTCTTCTTGAAGCACCTGTGACTTTACCCAAATCAAAATCCATCAGTGCCTTTCAGTTTTTCTTCCTAGAAAATAAGGGTTTTCTCTTCTTTTAGAACTTTTTACTATATGCAGATATACTAAAATATTTACATAATGTTATATTTTATTGGGGTGGAGGGTAAAAGAGGACTGACTTCATACTGACAATCTCTCCTGGGATTTATGTCATTCATGGCACCTGTTTGAGCTAAATTTACAAATAAAACATCAAGTCTTAAACTGTTTTCCTTTTTTTAAACCCAATATTATTTAATTAAAATTGAGATACTAAGAGGAATACTCCCAAATATAGATGGCAAAACCTTGATTCTCTTGTCTCCCTTGCATAGAAAGCTGCTTTTTCCATCGTGGTATTCTGGAAGTCCATAAAAGGCCCTGAGTTTTCTGATAATATTTAGTAGTGGTCTTTTCAGAATCACAAGACAAATGAAAACAAGAGATGTTAAAATCTTAGAAAACCTCAGAGCTCTTGCTAAACAAGTAAAACTAATGTTTGACAATAATATTTGCCATCTTCCTTCTTACTGACATGCACTACAGACAACCAATGGACCTGGGTTTTTAAAAATATATTATTTCAATAAAACATGGATCCATCAGTGAAGCCCTACACAAGACTTTGAAAAAGGAGATCTTTCCACACTGACATTAATGGAGTTTGACTGTGGTTATATAAATGATTCCTTTAAAAGCAAACCATTACAAAGGATGCGAAGATTTAAATCTAAGGTTTATTGGCAAAGGCATTTCGAGGAAGAATTCGAATTTGAAAAACTATACTAGTACTTATCACATGCCATACTAAGGAGCTGTATATTTAATTCCATTGGTTATTGGGAGCCATTAAAGAAATAAGAGCAAGAGAGGTTGACATGAACAGAACAGTGTTTTGGAAATCACTTCACCAACACAGAAGAGGACAGACTGAAGACTTAAAACAAGGAAACTAATTATAATATTGTAAGCCAGGAGTCAGGAAACTTTTTCTACAGAGGACCAGAAAGTAAATATTTTAGTTTTCTTAGGGTCATATTGTAACTATCACAACTACACAATTCGGCCATTATAATGTAAAACCAGCAACTGACAAAATGTAAATGAATGAGTGTTGCTATGCTCTAACAAAGCTTTATTTCAGAAACAGAGGGCAAGCTGGATTTAATCTGAAGGATACAGTTTGTCTACCCTGTGTAAATCAAAATAAAACCTAATCTTGGGCAATTACAGAGGCAAAAATGGGTCATAGAGATTTAAGTGGAGGATCTCATAGGTTTTGGTGACTAACTTTGATGTAGTGGTAGACATGACAGAAATAGGCGTCTAGGACAACTTCCAAATTTCTAGCTTTGGCAACTAGGTGTGTGAGGACTTTATTCATTGAGAGAGGGAATCAAGGATAGGAAGTAAATTTGTTGAGAAGGCTGATAATTTCTGTTTGGAACATGTTGAATTTGAAGTTCCTGTGGGGCAACTGACACACTTAAAAGAGCGAGAGGATGTAATAAAGCAGAAACAACACAGTATAGCATACTTTTCACTATCCATACCTCATCAATCATCACATTTTATCAATTCTTTCTCATAAAACTCAAAATCTTTTGCTATCCTCCACTTCCAATGCCTTGGTCAGTCCCTTATGACCTATATATTGGAACATCCTCAGAACTGGTTTCCAAGCTTCAAGCTGTGGTGCTCTTCAATCCATTGTCCACAGTAAGGCCAAAGCAACTATTCTAAAATATCACTCTGGGCATATCCCTCCCCTACTTAAAATTCTTCAACAGTTCCCAAGCAATGCATAAGCCCTTTTATAATTTGACTTTTCTTCTTGATGTTAACAAACAGTAATAGAGTAAATCTCTTTTGCGTTTATATGGTTTATGGTGGTTCATATAGTTCCACAGTGTTGGTTGAAAAAATCTGTTTCATAGAAAGACTTGCAAAAATTATGCCAAAATATTAACAGTTCTATACAGATGGTGAAAGATTTTTTTTTCTTTTTTACCTGTCTGTTTTCTAAAATGTCCTTAATGAGTGCATATCACTTCTTAATAACAAGGAGAAAGAAGAATAACATCAATCAACTCCCTCTTCTGCCAGCTCCTTCTGGTCAGATCCTAGGAAGGTTTCCTCTTCACATCAACTACCCCTTGAGGACACTGCCTGGGTGTAGTCCTGACTCTGGCTGCTGGCCCTCCTGAGCGTCTCAGCTCTCACGGAGCTCAGTTCTCTGCTTGGCACGTTTAGTCACTTGCTCCCACCACACTGACTTCCCAGCTCCTGACTCCCAGTTTTGGCTCTGGAGAGGTTAGTATGAAGGGCTATGTCCCTGACAGGGAACCCACCTGTAGTCCTTTTCTTTCACAGAGAGCCCTCAAAGATTAGGTCTAAGGAAGTTTATAATTTGGAGTCTTTTCCTGATTAAAGATTGCCTTACTCAGTTATCATACCCCTTCAAGAAGTGTCAGGAATCATTATGACTATTCTGTCTTTTTTGTATTCAACCAGATGCCATATCTTTTTGGCATTTCTTCTTTTACAATAAACTTCTTTCTGTCTTACCTTTTGCATGTTTTTTTTTCAAGTTTTTTTTATCTCTTGTACAACTATCCCAGATTCCTAACTGATATTCCTACTTCAGTCTTTCCTTACTTCCAACTTAGTAAGGTGGTGCTCAGAAGCCTTAAACAGACCCCTCGAAAGGAAGCTGAAAAAAATCCTACACTCGAGATCTTCATATGTAGCTCAACACTTCTTTTTCCAGTATTTGTTTAAGGAGATAGTTGAGCCTCTCTCAGTTCCCTCACCTAGCAGGCCCTGTACTTTCTTGCTTCTAGGTAATTTTTCATTAATTCCTCCTAAGAAAAGGGAATGATCTATCTGTTAGTATCGTACTCAGTTTTTAAGGCTTAGCTTAAGTGCTACCTATTCCATTAAGCTTTCCTTGTCCACAAAAGTCATCTATTCTTGCCTTGAATTCCTTTAACACTGTCTATAGCATACCTGCTTAGTTTCTAACTCCTGTCTCTTGCCTCACTACATACTTCCTTATACTACAGCTTTTGACCCTCATCTTTTTCATTCTTAGAATCTTTACAGGGCCAACTTCATTCAATGTACAATACAAGAATACTGAATGGATGTTTCTTCTCAACAAATACTTTTAGGACCAAGATGTTGTTCTCAAATATCTAAACCATGTACACCTAATACATTTAAGGGCCCAGTGAATATACTCAATAAATACAATTGCCTAATTTATTCACTCATTTAATAAATACTCCTTGAGCACCCAGTATATGCCAAGCACAGAGGTTAGGAACTCACAAATAGGGCTGAATTAAAATTTTGAAAATGGTCCCAAATTGCATTATCTTGAAAGATATTTTCCTATCAAACAAGAGATATACCAAATACTTTCTCAGTGCCTCTTTAAGTTTTCATAGTATAATTCATTATTTTTTTTACAAATTCCCAAAGTAGACATGATCACATTCAAACTTGAGTATAAAGATAATTCTAATCCAAATGTAAGTGATTTTACAAATCTGGTCAATTTAGATTACCACACATACTTCTGTTCCTTTTCTTTGATACAAAAAATCAAGAACTGACTGAGTTATTCTAAGATATCAAAGGTATAAATTTCAGCTTTAACACTGGTACGGTAACTGGCTTTCCAGAACACCTGTAAGTCAGAAGCAGAGGACACCTGCATATTAACTGTGCTTCCTTCCCCTGGATAAAAAAACGTCCTTGCTGACAATGAGTTTGGCTCAAACACCAGAAAAGTTTGGTAATTGTAATAGTTCCTTAAAAGAAAACTCCTAGATTGTTAGTTCAAGTTCTTCTGAAATAATGATGAAAATGGAATAGCCCAAAGATTGTTAGTGTTTGGAGTAATGAATATAAAATAGCAGTGACATAAGAAACAAACTTTCCTAATTCAGGGACCCTATTTTCTATGCATTTTTTTTTTTTAATTAACAATGACCTATCACTATTAGGCGTCTGGGGACAAAAGGAGGATACACTGCACCTACTTTTGGTCCTGAAACCTTACTTTTGACAAAATAGTGAATCTTTGGTTAATTATATCGGAGCCTAAAGGTAAAAAACACATGCATATGCGTGTGTGCGGGAATGTTCTCCTCCTGCCAGTCCGTGAGCCACCTAAGACACCGCGGCAGAGTCGGACGAGACCTGAGACAGCAAAGGCAGTCTAGTCGCTTTGAAAAGGAGGCCATCAGGAATAAGTCAATCATATCATCAACACTAATTACGGAGAACGCTAACTGATTTGTTGAAGACAGTCACTATTCAGAAACTGAACTCCTGACTCAGGAAATGAGAAGTAAATATCCTAGAATCTCTAGTAAAAATGTAGCTGTAGTGTTCTAGTTAGTAAGTTGCCAGAATGTGATACACCAGAAATGGAATGGCTTTTTAAAAGGGAATTTAATAAGATACAAGTTTACCAGCTCTAAGTGTTAGGGTAGAGAACCGGACTGCTTCCCCCACGATTAGACCTACTCCTGGTAAATATTTCAGAAAGCCTCTCCCACTCCAATCCATGCCAGCCCATACCTTCTGTATCCTCCACCAGTTACCCTCTTGTGATAACCTCCCATTATACTCAACGTCCTCCCTCCGGCAGATGCATTCTTGCAGTAAACTCTCCTTACTCAATATCCACCTTCTGACAGTGACAACTCTGCATAACTAAGGCAGCATTTAAATTTTAAACTTCACCAACGGAAAGCTGCCAACTCCCAAAAATCCACCAATGAAAATTAGCCTACGCCCTACCCCCAACTCTTCCACCAAGCCTTAAAAACCCTATCCCCTGCCACCTCAGGGCAGCCAATTCTCTCTCTCTTGAAATGCTGCCTGGGTGGCTCTATTTCTTCCTGAAATAAAACTTTGCCTGAACTTCTTTGCTTCATCTTTGGTGAGTTTGCTGAGTTTGCCTTTCACTAAGGAAATTAAAGTGCCCAAACTAAGCACACTTCCTTAATTCAAGGAAAGCCAACACCTCTGTCAGCTGGGTATCATGTCAGATACATGGCTGGCATCTACTGGTCCCTTGCTCTTGGGCTCCATTGCTTTCAGTCTCTGTTATGTGGGGGTTCTTCACTTTGCTTCTCCAGGGCTGGCTTTCATCTCTTGGTTTCCCTTGGCTCGCTCCAGATTCTGGCTTGCTTAACATCTCATGATGACATCTGCTGCACTCCAAGCATCTCTAAACATCTGTGTCTCTGTTCTTCCAGGGTTGGCATTTGTGTTAGCTCTGCTCTGAGGTTTCTGTGGACTCTCTCTGTCAACAATGAACAGTTCTTGGACTTTTGAAGTAAGAATTTATTGTTGTTGTCATTTTTGAAAAAAACAAATGATTTAGGAATAAATAAGAAAAGTAAAGAAAGCAAAAAATTTTTACCTCCAAGTCATTTTTGCTGAAGAAATGTCTTAAGTGGTATTATATTAGCAATGAGTAAAATCAAGAGACTTTTGAGTTTGCCACGAGAAATGCTTATCTTTCTCTGAACATGTCACTTATCCACCTAATCAAAATGCCATACCCATAACTGGGTGCACCACATTTCCGAGGAGACAATCTAATCAAAAGTCTACACACTACCCTATTGGATCAGGATTAGAAGAAATGGCTGTCCCCAAAAGATCAGGATTAAAACATGGCTTTTCTGGCTAGAATCTATTGAGTAGGTGGAAATACCAGTGGTCAATGAGAGGGAGGGTAAGGGGTATGGTATGTGCGAGTTTTTTCTTTTTTTTTTTAATTTCTTTTTCTGGAGTATTGCCAATGTTCTAAAGAATGAACATGGTGATGGTATACTACTATGTGATGGTACTGTGAGCTGCTGATTGTGCACCATACATGGAATGTTTGTATGTTAAGAATGTTCATGTTTTGTATGCTGTTTTGGTTTGAAAATACAAAAAAAATTTTTTTTAATTAAAAAAAAAAAAAAACATGGCTTTTGGGGGTACAAAATGGATTAAACCAGCACAGGACGTAAGGTGCTTTATGAGAGAGGGATGCTTCAACTTTTTAGAAATGATATCCAAAAAGATCGGAAAGGTTAAAATATCTTCTAAAGGAAATACTATTAAAAAATATTTTCAACTTCAGAATACCTGAAAGGCAACTACTGCAGATTTTATATTTTGCAGTAAGTTCAGCAAAATAACGCAGTAAGTTAAGAGTTTGTTAAGTGTCCAATACAGTGGAAAATACAGTGGTAAAATGAACTTCCTTAAGCCTGGGTTTTTTTCTTATTGGGCACACCAAGGACAACCCATTTTGCCATCTAAGTGCAACTAAGAAATTAAGACTTAAGGGATGATTTTGATTACTCAGTCATTATATAGATATTCCTTTTTGCTTTCTGGTATATTAGCATAGACAGAGGGAAATACCTGAAATCTCTAAATTATAATCCAGCTGCCTTGACCTCTGATAATGATTATACAGCCTTTATCTTGTGCCCTGTGATTGTAAAAAACATGTGATTAACCTTATTTGTACACATTTATCCAGTTTTTTCAACTTTAGAGTCTCATAATCACTAAATACAGCCCCTGATGTTTATTAATGAAGGGTATTGGGTCAGCCAGAACTAATCCTCCCCAAGTTCAAAGTCATCTTGATAACCAAGACTGGATCTAACCAAAATATGCCTGCTTGACATGCGCAGTAGTTTAGACTTTAACCTACAAGTCACCTACACCTCATTATTAATACTAAAAAATCACACCTATCATCATATTAAGGCCACCATTTTCTTACACACTTTCTGTGACTAAGCATGTAATCAATCTGTGCATGCTCAATAATTAGATCCTAATTATCTTAACCGGGGCCACTGTGCTCATTATCCTAAAATCTGCTCATCTTTTAATTCTATAAAACTCTCAGAATTACTACAGTCCAGGGAGACAGATTTTGGGCTGACAGGCCATCTGATCTCCTGCTATATGCCTGGTAATAAACTCTCTTTGAAACATCCGTGTCTCAGTGTTTTGTCATTTGAGCACATCATACCTTTGTCTGGTAACTGAGCACATCATGCAAAAGAATCTACCACCTTTGTCTGGTAACATAATAGAGATAAGACTAATGCTAGATATTAAACACAGTGACTTCTCTGAAATTTTTCCTGGTTTTGACATGAAAGAGAGACTAATTAAAAGCTTCTTATGAGTTTTGAAACCAAATTTGGCACTTTAGTAACCAAACTAAGCAAACGAGTCACATGAAAAATTTAGTGTACAAAAGTTCTATTTTTAAAAGCTTACTAAAATAAGTTAAGCAATTGAAGATTTTAACACCTTTAAATCCCAAGTCCAACAACCAAATATGAAGTTGCCTAAGATAAAGATTACAACTGTGCTATTTCACACCAAAGGTGTTAGAATTCCTGCCTGAAATAAGGAGAGCCTCTGATAAATCTGATTTTATGTAAAATTAAAAGCTGAACTCACTCCAAAAAATGCAGAAGGAGAGTTAATTTTCTTAGGGTTTCTCATTTGAACCTGGGAAAGACTTGAGCTTGAATGATTTCTGAACCACAATTACACACACCCACAAATGGCCTACTAACATTTGGTGGGTATAACAAGATGGCACAAAAGTTATCCTTTTGAAGTTTTTCCTAGTGTATGGAAAATCTTGGTTTCTCAATTATGTAAACCAGCCCTGTAACTCAGATAAATACAGCTCTTTTAGAGCAGAAACATTACAGCAGTCTTACTTTCTTTAGCTAAACTTAGAGCCTCGATGGGATCCACCTTCAGCAAACAAATTTAAAAATACTGAAATGCAACCAAGGCTTTACATCACAGAATAGCAGATTTAAGGAGACTGGAGTAAAGTTACAGACAACAACGTTACCCTGTAGGGTGATTTAAAAGGTAAGATTTATTGTCTCTTTTCATTCTAAATTTTAAGCCATGGATTTTTGACAAAGCTCAAACAAATTCACATCAAATTAAACTTGATATGAATGGGCCAACTCACTCCTAACCACACAGCAAAGGTAGGAAATGATTTGCCTTTTTTTTTTAAAGGTCACATGCCTGGGACCTCTGCAAACAGTAGAATTATTAAAGGGAAAACTCAATGTGGTTCCAAGAATGGCAAAAACATTTTCACAAAGGAAATTCTTCATTAGCAATTGAATGAAGGTAAAAACATAACAGTTAAGTGAAACCTAAAAACTGAACAGATCACAAGATACTCTAAGCAATAGGCAATCTGTGCTATTTGTGCCTAACTGTATTGAGATTCATCTCCTTTCTCTTTCCTGTCCATTGCCTTCAAAAGAGTACAGCTATTCAAACTTAACTGTAAGTCACTTGTTGAAGACTCACTAAATGATACCATTATTATTTATTAATATAAGAATAACATACTCAGAGGAGTGCCTTAAAAGTGATAAATACTTCTTTGAATATCCAAATATTGTTAAACTGGATATGGGATACAATTTATAAACTAGTTTACTTTTTCACTAAACATTTTCTTCTTGGATTAAGCAATTTAATTTCTATCTCTTTAATCAGCAAAATGAAATCAGCAAGTTTTAACTCTTCTTTTGGGTTTGACTGTCTACAATTCAACAGTCCCAAGAATTAAGACAGGTTCACAAAGAAACAAAAAATATAGAAACAACATATATTGTGACAAGAGTCAAGTAGTTTATCCCTAGCCAAGAAAACAGTATTCTCCCTCATAAAAAATATGAAATATAAAGATATCCTATAAACAAAAGTCACTAGGGAAGTCCAATTAATTTTGCTAGAGGCTATAATCATGCAGACATTTAGAGGAAACAGTAAATTTTCAAACAGACTGAATGACTATCAATATGAAATTTAAGTTACACTAAAAAACTGACCCTCAATTTACGGCAAACTATTCCTTCTAATAGGAATGAACCTGCATTCCCTATATTTAGTAAGATAACATCAGAGAAATATACAGCTATTTCTACCGCCAATTTACATAATGGAAAGTGGAAACTTTTGCTGTTTCCACATCCCAAGCCAAAGTATATAATTATCTTTGCCAAACATTCAGCAATCTACAGAATTTGAATGCATAAGGCATCCATAGCCAGGATTATACTTGTTTTATGGACACATGTAGAGGGAAAGAGGAAAACAGATTTAGCCTATAATCCACTAGAAATGTGATTTAGACTTTTACTTAAGATAGAAAATAGTCATTCATTTATTCAATAACTTTTTGAGAAGTAAATTTTCCAATTATAACATTGGAAGATTTTACTATTTAAAGACACTATGTTAATACAAAGCAAGTAAGTTTACTGGAAATACTCTTTTCTTAGAAAAGTCTCTTTGATCTACTATTGTGTACCCAAAATGATCATTTCCACTTATCAAAATAAATACAATTATACTTATAAATTTAAAAACAATTAAATATATACATTTATTATAAAGTTTTCCATCTCTGATTTATCAATTCAGATTTTAAAAGATGTATCACTGTATCCATTCAGAGGGGGACCTATGCAGGCTCCAGAAACCTTCAGTTATTTTGGCTGTGGGAACCAGGGGAACTTCCAGAATTGCAAACTCTTTTCCTGTGCTACATCAGAATCCAAGGACAATCTTTAGAAACAATTCCTGCTTCACCAAATATCAAGCCTGCTTTCGGAGATGGCTCAGGGGAAAGGATTAAGAGCTTAGGTGTACACAAATCTAAAGAAAGCACTGGAGAAGCATATGAATGGAAAACTTTTGGCCCCTACGTATATAATACATATGTGTCCTTGGAATTTACAAGGAAACACTTGAGTTCAATAAAAACAAGCAGCAAAAGATACAAGGAAGGACAGACGTCAGTAAAAATAAAGTTAAGATAAATGCTTGAAAATCTCTTCCACTTTCTTTTTGAATATGTCACTGCAATGAGCATCACATTTTGGCCAGACTGAGAAGAGTGATTATCATCCAGTCTAACTTAGAGTGAAAGGCATTTCATACTACTCCAAAAACCAAATTATAAACATGAGGTTAAAACAAAATATGAAATTATTCCAGATCTTTTGTGGGGTCCTAGCAAATTAAAATTACATCAAAGTTCTCTTGCTTAAAAAAAAAAAGTTCCTTTTGTGTTTATGATATGTAGAATACTGAGACAGTATGAAGAGACTTAGTATAAAAGCCCTATAGAAGAGTTCATATAGAGTTCAGATCAGAAAAGATCATGGATATGCTGCTGGTTACAAAGATGGCAGACAAAGTTGTACTTATTACCTTTTTATGCAAATAAATATAATTCAGCAAATGTTGAAATTTTTCAAAGAACTAATTTGGTTTTACTTTCATTAGAATGTACAATTTTAGTATTAAGGATACAATATAATTTCATTTTAAAAATGAGATAAATTTTGAGAGGTTAATTCCATAAAAAATCCACAGCTAAGTTCCCCTCCATTTCAAGTATACTCTACAAGTTCAGGTAATTCGTATTTACTACTATAATGAAAATTCCATCCAATGTGGTTGATATGGCCATCTCCTAATGGTCAGAAAAATAAAGTTAAGTTGTTTTTACTTTCAATCAGAATTTCTGGCGAATATGTTTAAGAAAAACAGGAGCAATCAACAGCTTGTATGCTCTGGATAAATGATGGATGTAATTTAAGAAAATATAAAAAGTACTCATAAAAGGTACAGTTGAGGCCTGTTTTAAGAAAACTGAAATCAAAAAATTTTTATAAGAAGTTATCTTAACCCAATTGTTCTATTGTAATAGAATTTTACTTAAATAAATACAAAAATACGAAGAATCACATTTTCATTTTGTGCAATCTTTGGTATAATCATTGTATGATCAGAGATTCAACATTCACTCATTCTTTCAATAGATGGTTAAGTATTTACCATAAACCACAGATGACCATTGCTGTGGCCAGTTTTCGTAAAAGGCTTCCCAGGTTCTGCTTGCATGTACTCTTTTTTATTAATTAGTGAGTGGGGGAAAATATGTGAATTGTGTAGCTGCTTGAAAGTCTAATGAGCTATTGTGAAGTGGTAAGTGGTTTGGGAGCTTTTAGACAGTAGTGCAGGAAAAAGTATGCCAGATTTAGATTCAGACTCAGATTACCTAGGTTGTCAATACTTAAAAGTGATTTTGAATAAGACACTTATTCTCTCAAAGATTTATTTATAAAACAAAGAAACTGAAAGAGTAGATATGGTTCTTCCAACTGTAAAATGATATAATTCTATTTAAATTCTATGAAGAGTTGGCAAAGGAAGATTAAATGGGACATTAAGTTAAATGCTATTTAATAAAAATAGTCATAGTGTAAATGACCGATCTTGGCTATTTAAAAATATGTAAGCTGATCATTTTAATTACAAAAAAACCTCAAATAGTAAAATGAACACTATACAGAAAATCATTTGAAAAATCTGAAAACACAGTAGAAAATATCTTTATAAGTATATAGTATCTTAGATACAGAAAAAGAAAATATTATAACATATAGTTGTAATAGTTATAATTCACTGAATGCTCACTACCTCATCTTATTAGAATAATTTGGTAAGGTAGGTGTGCTGGTTAGAAGGTGTCGTGTACCTCAGTAAAGCCACGTCCTTTAATCCTGATTCAATATTGTACGGTGGAAACCTTTGGTTAGACTGTTTCCATGGAGATATAATCCACTCAATTGTTAAGATGAAGTTGCGACTCTGCTCATTTAAGGTGTGTCTTGATTGGTTTTATAGAGTCCTTTAAAAAGGGAAACATTTTGGAGACAGTTCAGAGGGGACAGAACAGACAGAGCCAACAGGAGACCCAGATGTTTGGAGATGCAGAAAATAAATGCCCCTGGGTAAGCTGTTTAAAACCAGAAGCCAAAGATCTCTGCTGATTGATGCAGCCATGTACCTTCCCAGCTGAGACAGGTGTTCTGGACCCATCGACCTTTTTTTTTTTCTCTTCAGTTTCTTATTCACACTTTATAGTAGCCCTTACCATTTAAACCCACTTGAGGGAACTAATTAGTAACTGTATTTGGGTGAATAATACAAAATACTCTCAACCAAAAGTATTTCCTTAAACAACAAATCTTTTTTTCATTTTATCCATAAAATGTTTATAAACTGATGTTTATAACACTATTTCAGACTGAATGTAGGAAACCTCAAATTTCCTGTTAAATATTATCTTTACCTGGATATTCTTTTAGCTTAATTCTAAAAATTCAAACTGTTTGAGATTCTCTATCATATGTGTTGAAAAACATTTTGAGATATTCTAAGTGCCTTCCACTGACCAAAAAATCTTCAGTGTCTTCCAATATCTGAAAAATTTAAGGTTCACATAAAATTTGCACAGTGTTTATAGCCAATTAATACATTAATGACCTGCACCTGCTTGCATCAAAGAACTCCCAGAATACTCACATCTCTAACACTGAAATTGATTTTGGAGTGATACATTCAGCAAAATTTAAATAAGTTGTTACAACATTATGGTTCTTGTGAGTTTCAGAGTAGAAGTAAATAAATACCATAATCATGGTTTTATCACAATGATTGATGGAGCTGATATTTCACCAGCCTGCTTTCCTACTTGAGAAGAAATTTAAGATTGGTTTCAAGCTGTCTACCTGCTTCTTTCCTATCTTGTAAACATGCTTTTAATTGCCGAGAGTTGGGATTTGGAGGGGTGGTCATTAAACCACAGATTGTTTTGCAATGAAACTGTGCACCTCCAACCAAGTTGTCATGGTTCATCGACCTTTCTTGAGACAAGGTATCATTACCTGGATGCCTTAGTTTGGACAATTTTACAGCCTTAGAACTGTAAAGTTACAACTTAATAAATTCCTTTTTAAAAGCCATTCCATTTCTAGTTTACAGTAAATAATCAATCATCTGTTGAGAAAATGTTGAATTTCTGATCATGCAATGATTATACCAAAGCTCATACAAAATGAAAATGTGATTCTTCGTATTTTTGTATTTATTTAAGTAAAATTCTATTACAATAGAATAATTTGGTTAAGATAATTTCTCATAAAAAATTTTGATTTCACTTTTGTTAAAACAGGCCTCAACTGTACCTTTTATGAGTACGTTTTATGTTTCCTTAAATTACATCCATCATTTATCCGGAACATACAAATATTTCATCAGCTTTAGCAAACCAAAACAGTAGGTATTTTTATTCCTGTCTTAAAGTGAAGAAATTGAGGCTCAGACAGATTAAAAAGCTCATCCAAAGACACTAAGTCAGTAAGTGGTACCACCTGGGTTGGTCTGACTCCAAAGCAATACACTTTCCATTACAACAACATAACACATTTCTGATTCCTACAAATGAGCCCCTTTTTAAATAGTAGTTTCAAATCTAATGGTAATGGAAAAGGAACAACATGGAAAAATAAACCTCACATAAACACGGCATATCACAGTTTATGACATCGAACAAATTCCAGTAAAATGAATTCTGTGCTAGGTGAGATATTAGATTAGATGGCTTCTAAAGCACCTTAAAATCCCAAACTTATGTTATAATCTCAATTCAGTCTTAATAAATCTAATCCATTTCCCTACTCATTACAGAAATTTATAATTTATAATTTAATCACACATAATGACTACATTATTTAAAGGAATAATAAGGAGAATCTTCTAAGGACAGGATCCAAAACCTGCCATTTTTGACTTTCTATTTTCTTTTATCAAACTTATTTAGAAGAGAAGCACACTGAAAATCCAAGGCCATTTTAGACCTGAGTGCTACAACTTGCTCCAGAAAAGAGTAATAAACTGATTTGAACTTTCTTTTCCATTTACTTTTTCTGTTCCAAGGGTGAACTACAAAACTGACAAAAATCTTAAAACACACACACACACACACACACACACACACCCATGCCACATGTTCTGAAGAAGATTAAGTAGGACAAGTCCAAGAAAATTTACCAACTAAAAATTTATGCTTGGATAATGAAGAGGAAACTGAATAATATTTTTAAGTTTTATGCAGGATAAAACTGAAAGCAGAAGACATGAAACTAACAGCTATATTATGGCCAATAGCAAATAATCAAATAGCAAGAAACAAAGTTAAAAATTACTTACTACTCACTTAATTATTGAAATAATAAAATTTAAGTCAGAACTTACTCTCGGTAAGAAATGTAATCATTTAAAATATCTGCTCAATCAAGAAAATTTGCAACCTGCCAGGTATGATTTAAATATTAACATACAAGTCTAATGTGCCATTGAAAACATTAGGGGCATTTATAGAACATTCCAAACCACCAGAGCAGAATATACATTATTTTCAAGTGCACATACAGCATTCACCAAGATAAGTTTTACTCTGGGCCAAAAAACAAGTCTCAAAGAATGCAAAATATCTAAAGTCAATCTGAACATGTCTTCTGAGTACAATGATATTTATTTTGGTGTCAATAACAGAAAAACATCTAGAAAAACCCAAAATATGTGGAAATTAAACAGCCTACTTCTAAATAACCTACAAGTTATTTAGACACAAGGGAAATTAGGAAATATTTTGAACTGAATAAAAACTAAAATATAAATGTATCAGTCCAGTTCAACCAGAGAAACAGAACAAACAGGAAATAATAGATATTAAGAGATTTATTGCAAAGAGTTGCCTTATGCAATTTTGGGAGCTGGCTAGGCAAGTCTGAAATCTAAATGGCAAGCTATCAGAAAGAGAAGTCTAGAACACCCCTGGGCACTAGATGAACCTGTTATCCAGAGGCAGAATTTCTTCTTCTTCAAGGAAGCCTCCTTACTACTCTTCAGGCTCTCAACTTATTGAGTCAGGATTCCAGATAATATTGGATAATCTCCTTTACTTAAAGTCACTGATTAAGAAAAATATGGAACTTTTCCTAAAGTTATTAAACTTTATCACTGGGAAACCCCTGATACCGTCTCAAATATTATGGACTCCCAAGTCAATAGGCCAAGTCCTTGATCTTCAGGCTTGCTTTTGTGCAGTTTATGTATATAGTGGAGAAGCTACACCTACCTATAGTTATGTCTAAGAGCTAATTCCAGAGGACCTCTTTTGTTGCTCAGATGTGACCTCCCTCTCTCTAAGCCCAACTCTACAAGTAAAAATCATTGCCCTCCCCACTACGTGGGACATGACATCCAGGGATGAAAGTCTTCCCTAACAATGTGGGACATGACTCCCAGGGATGAAAGTCTTCCCTAACCATGTGGGACATGACTCCCAGGGATGAAAGTCTTCCCTAACAATGTGGGACATGACTCCCAGGGATGAAAGTCTTCCCTAACCATGTGGGACATGACTCCCAGGGATGAAAGTCTTCCCTAACCATGTGGGACATGACTCCCAGGGATGAAAGTCTTCCCTAACAATGTGGGACATGACTCCCAGGGATGAAAGTCTTCCCTAACAATGTGGGACATGACTCCCAGGGATGAAAGTCTTCCCTAACAATGTGGGACATGACTCCCAGGGATGAAAGTCTTTCCTAACCATGTGAGACATGACTCCCAGGGATGAAAGTCTTCCCTAACCATGTGGGACATGACTCCCAGGGATGAAAGTCTTCCCTAACAATGTGGGACATGACTCCCAGGGATGAAAGTCTTCCCTAACAATGTGGGACATGACTCCCAGGGATGAAAGTCTTCCCTAACAATGTGGGACATGACTCCCAGGGATGAACCTGGCTGAGGTGCTGTGGGTTCAACAATGTCTTCCTGGTCAAAAGGTAGATCAGAATTGTAACAAATAAGATATCTGTGGCTAAGTGAGCTCAATTAGAGTCAAGAGGCTACTCTTATGCAAGGTTCAGTTAGATATTGCTATTTATCATGGTTTGCCAACCCCCAACCAAAACCACTCCTGTCAACCTTAAAGAACACCAGGGTTTTATATGAGATTCTACAGAGTTTTCATGCACCAAGATTACTTTCAAGAAACCTACAGTCTCCAGACGGGTTCCTAGGCCAGATAAGTCCTGAAATCCAGAATGGCTAGCCTCTCCAGAACATCAACTAGTTTCATATTCCTATCTCATATCATGACAGCCATTTCCAACATGAAAAATTTAGAATGGGCACAGCCAAACACCCGTAAAGATTAGGGGAAAGATCAAAGGAGAAAATGGAGTTATAATACAGCAGATAAGATTTCACAAATTGAGTATGACTGCTGAATTATTATAGTATTAGTTTGTTAAGGTGCCGGAATGCAATATGCCAGAAATGGAACGGCTTTTAAAAATGAAATTAAAGAAACGATGATCATGCATCTAAGAAACGATGATCATGCATCTATGTGATGATGTTAAGAATTACTGATTGCATATGTAGAATGGTATGATTTCTAAATGTTGGGTTAATTTCTTTTTTTCCGTTAATTAAAAAAAAAAAAAAGAGAAGGGGTAATTGGAGCTGAAGGGATACAGACGGTGCAACAGGACTGGATATAAAAACTCAGAAATGGACAGCACAATACTACCTAATTGTAATGTAATTATGTTAAAACATTGAATGAAGCTGCATGTGAGGTATAGGTTTTTTTTTTCTCTCTATTATCGTTTTAATTCTTATTCTGTTGTCTTTTTATTTCTTTTTCTAAATCGATACAAATGTACTAAGAAATGATGAATATGCAACTATGTGATGATATTAAGAATTACTGATTGTACATGTAGAATGGAATGATTTCTAAATGTTTTGTTAATTTTTTTTAATTAATAAAAAAAAAAAAAATTTCAAACCAGCACCTTTGGCTTCTTCAATAAACCTGGCAAAGGAAGACAAGGTTCTAAACAAGATGGTAACAGTGGAGAGGGTTAGAAGTTATCAGATTCTGGTTATATGTTGAAAGTAGATGCAACAGGATTTTTTACTCTTTGGCTATGAGATAGGAGAGAATAAAGGGTTGTCATAAATGACACCAATGTCTTGGCCTGAGAAACTGGAGGGATGAGATTACCATCAACTGAAATGGGATATACTTTAGGTAGAGTATGTTTGGGAAGAAAGCCCAAAAGTATAGCTTTGGACATATTGAATTGAAGATGTCAATTGGATATCCAAGAGAAGGTGTGGTGTAAGCAGTTGAATATAAAAGTTAGAGTTCAAGAGAGAGGTCTAGACTGGAGATAAACTTTTGATGTTGTCAGTATATAAATGTTTTATAAAACCATGATGCTACATGAAACTCTATAGCTACAAACATAAAACATAAAAAATGAGTCTACAGACTAAGCACTGAAGAATTGTGAAGAAGGGAAGGAAGCATCAAAGAAGGCTGAGAAGGAACAAAAATGTGTAAGAAAAATATGGAGAGTGTGGTGTCCTGAAAACCAATTGAAGACACTATAACAATTGTGTTGAATATTGCTGATAATCTGATACACGGAGACTGAGGTCTAGTTATTGGATTCAGCAACATGGAAATTATTTAGTTTTGGCAAATAATTTTCTTTAAGTTGTTGGTATAAAAATCTAATTGGAGGGCGGGCCGCGGTGGCTCAGCGGGCAAAGTGCTTGCCTGCTATGCCGGAGGACCTCGGTTCGATTCCCGGCCCCAGCCCATGTAACAAAAACGGAGAAACAGAATACAATAAAACAAGAAAATGTTTAAAAATGTTTCCCTTTCTTCCTTCCTTCCTTCCTTCTATCCTTCCTTCCTTCTCTCTGTCTTAAAAAAAAAAAAAAAAAAAAAATCTAATTGGAGCAAGTTTAAGAGATAGTTCTTGGAGAGCAAATAGAGGAAGTGACTGTATACACACATTTTGAAATCAGTAGAATAAAATAAATCTAGCAAAATAAAAAAAAATGAAATTAAATAAGTTGCAAGTGTACAGGTCTAAGCCTATTAAATTTGTCCAAACTAAGGAATCCAGAAAAAAATACCTTGGCTCAAGGAACGGTCATCTGGGAACATGGCTGGAGTCTGCTGGTTCTTTTTCCTGTTTCATTGCTTTCAGCCTCTGTTCCCTGTGGTTTCCTCTCTAATCGTCTGTGGGCATTCACTTAGCTGCTCCAGGACAAAACTCTGGATTTCATATTTTAGCTTAGTATCTGCCAAGGCCAAAGATTTCTTCTCTGCAGGTTCTGGCTATTTCTGGGTGTCCTTGCTAAGCAGCTGGACTACTTCTGTCTCTATCTCCAAATCTCTACATTGGCTCTGTCAGCTCTGATGCAACTGTTCTTCCAAGCATCTGCTTCAGCTCTGAGCTTTCTCCAAAACATTTCCTCTTAAAGGATGCCGGTAAACTAATCAAGACCCACCTGGAATGGGTGGAGTCACATCACCTAATCATAATCATCTCCACATAATCACAACCACAATTGGGCATGCCACATCTCTGTGGAGATAATCTAATTTAAAATTTCTGCCCTCCGGTAAGGAATTAGCATTAAAAAAAGAAATGGCTGCCCCCAAAAGATTGGATCAGGATTAAAACACATGTTTTCTGGGGTACATATCTTCAAACCAGCACAACTACACTGATATTTCTTTTAGTCTCCAGTGTCTTACAGCAGTAGAAGGGAAAACCTAAAATTGTGGGACTGTAACCCATACCAAACTCTGAAATCTGTTCTATAACTAATTGTTGTGATGTGCGTTGAAATTTATTGCTTTTTGTATATATGTTATTTTTCACAATAAAAAACTAAAGTCAGTGATTACGGGCTTTAATCACACCTACAAAATGCCTACACAGCAACACTCAGATTAGTGTATGAATAACTGTAGACGCTAGTCAAGTTGACACAAAAAACTGAACATCACAATAACATAAGATTGAGGACATGTAGCTAAATATTGTTTAGAGGGCAATTTAGAACTTTAAATGTTTACATTAGAAAAGAAGAAAGGTCTAAATCCAATTATCTAAGCTTCTATTCTAACGAGAGAAGAGGGAGGAGAGAGGATGGTGAATGAAAGGGGTGATGAGGAGGATGTAGAGAAGAGCAAATTAAGCAAACAATAAGTAACAGAAAGGAAGCTGGAGGATGCGCCAGTTTGAAGCTATTATTTGCCCCCAGGAAAGTCATGTCCATTAATTGTCATTCTATATTGCTGGGTTGGATCTTTCTGATTGTTTCCATGGAGATGCGACCTACCCAATTGTGGGTGGTAACTTCTGATTAGAGGGTTTCCATGAAGACATATCTCCAACCATTCAAAATGAGGTTGCTTACTGGAGCATTTTAAGAGGACATGAGATTTTGTAGGTTTGTCCAGAGTGATGCCCTGATAAATCCCAGAGTGATCTGAACAGTGTATAAAAAAGTATTTGCAAAATCCCCTTGGGGAAATGGCAAGAAAGGGGAAAAATTCAACTTTCCCATATGGAGAATTTCTGATATTCTCACAAGCAGCGGGGAGACAAGCCCTCAATCTTGGGGTTTGTTCATATGTAACTTATCCCCACAAAGACAGGCTAAGCCTACTTAAAATTAGGCCTAACAGAACCTCTTTTGTTGCTCAGATGCAGTCTCTCTCTCAGCCAACATGACAAGCAAACTCACTGCCCTCCCCATCTCTACATGGGACATGACTCCCAGGGGTGTAAACCTTCCTGGCAACCATGGGACAGAAATCCTAGAATGAGCTGGGACTCAGTATCAAAGTATTGAGAAAACCTTCTCAACCAAAACAGGGAAAAGAGAAATGAGACAAAATAAAGTGTCAATGGCTGAGAGATTTCAAACAGAGTCAAGAGGTTATCCTGCAGGTTATTCTTACACATTATATAGATATCACCTTTCTAATTAAGGCATAATGAAGAGGCTGGAAAGAAGTATCTGCAAATGTAGAGCTGTGTTCCAGTAGCAATGTTTCTTGAAGATGACTATATGATATAGCTTTTACAATGTGACTGTGTGATTGTGAAAACCTTGTGTCTGACACTCCTTTTACCTACCTTATGGACAGATGAGTAAAACATATGGATTAAAAATAAATAAATATTAGGGGGAACAGAAAAAAAAAATGCTGTATTTTCAATTTTTTTTTTTTTTTCTTTTGCATGGGCAGGTACCAGGAATTGGACCTGGGTCTCCAGCATGGCAGATGAGAATTCTGCCTGCTGAGCCACTGTGACCTAACCTGCATTAAAAAGGGTGGGGGGTGGGGGAACCATTTTGTAGAAAGTTTAAGAGCCCACCAGAACCAAGAGAGCCCACACAGCCAGAGACTTTTGGAGATGCATAAAGAAAATGCCCCTGGGGAAGCCATTGAAGAAGCCTGGTAAGAAGCTAGCAGATGTCACCATATGTCTTTACAGCTGAGAGAGAAACCCTGAACATCATCGGCCTTCTTGAGCCAAGGTATCTGTTCTAGTTTGCTAGCTGCCAGAATGCAATATACCAGAAACGCAATAGTTTCTAAAAAGAGGAATTTTATGAGTTGCAAGTTAACAGTTTTCAGGCCACGGAAATGTCCCAATTAAAGCAAGGCTATAGAAATGTCCAATCTAAGGCATCCAGGGAAAGATATCTTAATTCAAAAAGGCCGATGAAGTTCAGGGTTTCTCTCTCCAGTGGAAAGACCTATAGTGAACACTGTCAGGGTTTCTCTCTCATCTAGAAAGATATGTGGTGAATGCAGCGTCATCTGTTAGCTTTCTCTCTTGGCTTCCTGTTTCATGAAGCTCCCTGGGAGGTATTTTTCTTCTTTATCTTCAAAGGTCACTGACTGGTGAACTCTCTGCTTCTGGTGCTACGTCATTCTGCTCTCTCAGAATCTCTCACATTCTTCAAAATGTTTCCTCTTTTACAGGATTCCAGTAAACTAATCAAGACCCACCCGAATGGGTGGAGACACATCTCTACCTAATCCAGTTTAACAACTGATTAAACTGAGTCACAACTCCAGGGAGATGATCTAATTACAGTTTCAAACACACAGTACTGAACAGGGATTAGAAAAAACAGCTGTCTTTACAAAGCGGAATTAGGATTAAAACATGGTTTTTCTAGAGTACATGCATCCTTTCAAACTGGCACAGTATCTTTCCCTGGAAGCCTTAATTTGGACAGTTTTATAGCCTTGTCTTAATTAGGAGATTTTCATGGCCTTAGAACTATAAACTTGCAATTAAATAAATTTCCCTTTTTAAAAGCCATTCTGTTTCTGGTATACTGCATTCAGGCAGCTTTTACAAACTAAAACAGAGGACTTACACTTATACCACATCAAGACTTACATTATAGGGAAAAAAATTTATGCTGCAACTATCTGATTCCAATCTTTCATTTTCTTTGAGCTATTTTACACTTCTGCAAATTGCACATAACTGAAAGCAATGTGAGATAATTCTTGTTTATAGATACATAAATTCTGTTCAGTGGGAGGTCAATGGACTTCTTGTCCACAATGTAGAAGAAGCTGTTTTTGTTTCCATTTTGCATGTTTATTTCACTAGTCCTGATCCATAAATGTGTCTGTTCTTTAGATTTTTCTTCGAACTGGGTATAACATCTTACCAATTCCCTTATTATTAATAAGCTAAATAAAATCTCTAACATGGGCTCATTTTAAATCTGTATGAAAGTCATGACTTAACCTTTTCTAAAAAAACTATCCTTTACATGATAAGGCTACAGTACTCAAGATTTTAGCAGAGACATATACAGTTATCCCTTCCACATTGAGACTTTCCCCATCACGGTTTCAATATTCTATGGGGATAATGTAAGAAATTAAATGGGAGTTTTAGGGGGGGCCCCAGATGACACACAAATGCCAGCAGACAACACAGAAAACATTTAGAAACATTTATACATAAAATATATGTATAGCATTGTATAAAATCAAAATATTTTATAGTTCAATACCAAAAAAAAGCACAATTTCTTTTTTTTACACAATTTCTTTTTTAAAGTTAAATAGGTAAAAAGTTAAAGGTTGCGAAAAACACAAAAGCCAGCAGATGACACACGAAGTCTAGAATTGAAGAGATATCTAATAATGAATAAAATGCATGTATTGCTATGTTATACTATTACCTGTACAGTATTATTTTACAGTTCAATAACATAAATGAACAGTTACTCAATTTTTTTTATTAAAATTTAATTTGTACACCCACCTGAGTGAGTCATCTACCATCAAGTATCAATGAATGAAGGAAAAAGGGAAGGCAGTAAAATAGTTAATTAAAATTACAAAAGGAACAATCTATAAAAAAGCAGATTTTCTTTGCAAGAGTGCAGGTATGTTCCTCTTACATGCATTCTTGATAAACTTTCTGCTTGCTTTCTCAAAAATAATAATAATAATAATAATAATAAATTTTTAGTAAAAGAACTGTAGGTCTTTGCACTGGTTTGGGGATGTCAAGTGTGTTTATGGCAATGTTTCATGTAAAATCTCATGGTGATCTCTCACTGATCTTAGCATCTCCAGTTTCTTGTAACTTGTGTCCTTTAAACACCATAAATTCTATGAAAATCATTGGTCTCAAGCATAGTGTTTCTAATGGTTCAGACAGTGCTCCCAAGAAATAAAGTGATGAACTTGGAGGAAAAAGTAGAATTTTTTATATGCTTCTTTCTCTCAAAAAGGCTCCTGTGCTTAGCTGCCATTAAGGCATTAATGAGTTGACTGTAAGGCCTATCAATAAAAAAAAAAAGAGAGAGAGAGAAGGAAATCTGCAAAGCCATTGCTGCAGCTACACTAACAACTGAAAAGCATTTGCATAAACCACAACGCGGGCATCTCCCCTAGAAAGTGCAACATTCTTCTGGGTGCAGGGTTTCTTATAAAGAAGGTATTCTGGTAGACTCTAACATCATGTGAGAAACATTATATGTTTCCCTAAAAGAAAATGTAGGTGAAGGGTCTCCTGCTATGGACTTTCAGGCCAGCAAAGGTTGGTTTGAAAATTTTACAAAAAGGTTTGGCCTAAGCAATGTAAAAGTAACAGGAGAGGCAGCATCTGCCAATCAAGAGGCAGCTAGGGAGTTTCCTGAAACCCTAAAGAATCTGACTAAAGAGAAAGGCTACAAAAACTGCAACAGATCTTCAATGTTGATGAAGCTATGTTATATTGGAAAAACATGTCTTGGAGGACATCTCAGCCAGGAAAAGAAGCAAGTCCCCAGGTTTTAAAGCTGCAAAGGACAGGGCAACCCTGCTCTTCTGTGCAAAGATCACAGGATTGATAAGAACGACAGCCCTGATATGTAAAGCTGCTAACCTGCAAGTTTTAAAAGTGAAAAACAAGTAGCAGCTGTTTCTTTTTTTTTTCAGTTTTCATACTTATTTCATTTTTAAAAATTTTTATATAATATTTTGACTTAACACTGACCTATCTATAGACTATGACCAGATACCTAGCCCACATTTTACAATAAGGTACTGTAAATACCCCATAAAAGAAAAAGAAAAAAATCAAACTTCTCTGGTACAAAGGGAGGGCCAAAAAATTTTACATAGATTTTCCCGATAGCCAGAAATGTGATATGGAGGGGCTAATTGTATATCAATTGCAGAGAACAGTCTAAAAATATATCCCATACTGACAAATGTTTTTCAACAAGGGGACCAAACAGTGTTTTCAACAAAAGAGTCTGAAATAAACTAGATATCCATATTAAAAAAATAAACCTCAACTTTAATTCATACCATCCACAAAGATTAATTTTAAACAGATCAACCACCTAACATAAAAGCTAAAACTATAAACCATCTAGAAGAAAATACGGGAGAAAATCTTTGTCATCTTAGGATAGACAAAGATGTCTTAGGATACAAAAAGCATGGACATGAAAGAAAAAATTGATTAACTGAAATTCATCAAAATTAAAACTTTTGTTCTATAAAAGATCTTGTTAAGAAGATAAAAAGACAAGCTACAAACTGGGAGAAAATATCTCACACCACAAATCTGAGAAACGACCTATATCTATAATATATTAAAGAGTTCTCAATATTCAATAATGATAATAAAATACAATATTAAAATTGGCAAAAGACATAGACATTTCACCAAAGAGGAGATGGAGAAGACAGAAGACAGAACAAGAAGTTCAACATCATAATTCATTACAGAAATGCAAATTAAACCATGAGCTATAACTACATATCTCTTAGAGTGACTGAAATAAAAATTAGCGATAGTACTAAATGTAGACAAAGAGTCAAGATTCATAGGAACTGCAACTCTCACATGCACTCTCAAGCATTTAACCCAGAGAAATGAAAACATGTTCACACAAAAACCTATGCATGGAAGTTCAGAGCAACATTATTTCCTAAAACTAGAAACAGCCAAAACTTAGAAACAACCCAAATATTCCTCAACAGGTGAAGAGTTAAACAAACTTTGATGCATTCATAAAATAGATTATTACTAAGCAATGAAAAAGGAATGAACTATTGTTACATGTAACAACTTGAATAGATCTCAAGGGTGTGGCGTATTTCTCAGGGACTGGAGCCTAGCCAAACTTAAAATTTTTTAATGTTTCTCTCGCTCTCTATGTTCACTCCCGGCCCCCATATCTGTAACCTAGCTCACTGTTCCCCCCTTCCCCCTCTTGTCGTAGACTGCCCATTTCCATAGCCCACCACAAAACAACAGGCCTTCCTGTTATTCTCTATACTTCCCTATCCCCGAAACATACCCTTCTGCCTAGCAACTGCCTACTACCTTGCATGATTGGCTGCCTCAGTGTGACGTGTAGACCCTTAGTTCCACCCCTCCTCCGAGTATACTTAAGCCTATTGCTCGCCCAGCCCCGGGTCGTCGATAGAGCCCCGGGGTCTTCATACCCCAGAGGTCCCACTCTTCGGGTTCCCGGGTGACCCATCCCGGAGTGTAACAATAAAGGCTTAAAACCCGCATCTGGCCTGAGTGACGACTTCTTCGCGACCACCGGCAGGGGAAAGACGCCGGCTTCGGCTTACCCAGGTTAATTTCCGCGAGCTCGCTCCCCAACCCCACCCGGTGTGCCAGCCGGCCTGACCGACTGGAGCTCTCCGACGGCACAAGGGTATTAAGCTTTCCAAAAAAAAGTGAATCTGTTTGATTCTATTTATATAACATCCACAAATGGCCAAACTATTCAGATGGAAAACAGTCCCGTGGTTGTCAGGATGACAGGGAAAGGTACAAAGGGCAGGCACAACAGTGAAGGAATAGTTCAAGGGAGTTCCTTTGTGGTGATGTGTTTTGGTTTGCTAAAACTGACAAAATACCAGAGACGGACTGGCTTTGAACAATGGGGATTTATTAACTTACAAATTTACAGCTCTAAGGCCATGAAAATGTCCCAGTTAAGGCATTAACAGGAGGATATCTTGTCTGAAGACTGGTTACCAGCGAGCTTGGGTTCCTGTCAGATAGTAAGGTACACGGCAACTTCTGCTGGTCCCTCTCTCCCAGGTTTTGTTGCTTCAGTTTCTGATTTCTCCATTTGTGGCTTTTTCTCTAAACCTCTTTGGGTGTTTCTCTCTGTATTTTATCCTCTTAAAAAAGGATTCCAGTAAGAGAACTAAGATCTACCTTAAATGAGGTGGTTCACATCTCAATTGAAATAACCTAATCACAAGGTCCCACCTACAACAGATCTACACCCACAGGAATGGATTAAAAGAACACGATCTGTCCTGGGGTACATATAGCCTCCAAACTACCATACATTGAAACAAACAGTTTTATATCCTTATGGTGGTTACATGAATCTTTATACAGGATGAAATTTCACAGAACCACACGCATACACACACACTAATGAGTACATGTGAAAACTGTTCGCTTTTTTTCTTTATGTCGGAATTTCTCCTGCTTATAAAGTACCCCAGTAATCTGGATTAAGGCCCAACCTCATTCAGTTGGGCCATACTTTAACTAAAAATAACAACTTTAAGAGATCCTATTTACAATGAGTCCAAACCCACCAGACTCCAGACCAAGACTAAGAACATATACAAAGTAGGGTACACAATTTAATACATCACAGTGTTATACCAATGTTTTCTGCTTTTGATATTATACTACAGTTATAGTAGATGTCATCACTGGGGGAAGCTGGGAGACAGATTTAAGAACTTCATATTAGTTTTGCAACTTCTCTACAATCATTTCAAAATAAAAAGGATTTTAAAAGTGTTTTACTTGACAGGTTTGATTCCTGGAACATGTACACACACGCCCACCCTCCAAAAAAACGTGTTTTACATGAAATCCAGCTACAGCTTTGGTATGTTTTGCAACTTTCACAGATTTTCTCTTACATTCAATAATGTAGGCTGGATCTGAATTTCATGAAACTTATAAACCCACAGATCCAAGACACTCAACAAGTTCTAAAGCAGAAAAGAAACATTAAAAAAAAAACAAAAAAAAACACAAAAAACTGCAACAAAGTAAGTTCTTATCAAAATGGCCAAAACAAGTGATTAAGAAAAAAAATCTTAAAAAGAATCCAGAGGAAAAAAAGATACACGTGCAAAGAAACAAAGGCAAAGATAACAGATTTCTTAACAGAAATAATTTGAAAAATTTCTTATTTTTTCTCAAATAGTCATTTACTGCTATTAGTTTCCCTTTAAGTAATGCCTACATGAGAACAAATTTTAAAAGATTTCAAATCAATGATCTGAGTCTTCACCTTAAGAAATTACAAAAGAAGAGCAACTGAAGGCCAAAGTAAGCATAAGAAGAAAATAATAAAGATTAAAGTGGAAATTGAGGCAATAGTAAACAAAAAACCACAAAGAAAATCAATGAAACAGAAAGGTGTTTTAGACAGAAAAGTCTATAAAATTGATACACCTCTAGCATGATTGACCAGGGAAAAGGAAAAATGACACAAATTACCAGTATCAGGAACAAAAGACATGGTATCAATACAGGTTATACAAATATAAAAAAAAGGATAATAAGAGAATATTATGAACAACCAATACACCAATCAATTAGACGATTTTGCTGGAATCGACGAATTCCTTCAAAAATAAACTACCAAAGCTATCTAAAAAAGAGACAGACACCTGAGTATCTCTATCTACTGAAGGAATTGAGCTTATAGTAAAAAAAACCTTACCACAAAGTGCATTCTGGTGCAAACTGCCTCACTGTTAAATTCTAGCAAACACTTAAGAAAAATTATAGCTAACTGCACACAACCTCTTCTACAAAACTGAAGCTGAAGGAATATGTCACAATCATTCCAAAGCAAGCATTACTCTGATAACAAAATCAAAGACATTAAAAGGAAAAGAAAAATTAGAGCAGAAATAAATGAAATTGAAAACATGAAAACAATAGAGAAAATCAATAAGACCAGAAGTTGGTTCTATGAGAAAATCAACAAGATTGATGGTCCCTTAGCAAGATTGACAAAAAGAAGAAGAGAGAGGATGCAAATAAATAAGATTAGAAATGAAAGAGGAGACATAACTACTGACCTCACAGAAATAAAGGAGGTAATAACAGGATACTATGAACAACTTTACACTAATAAATACAACAATTTAGAAGAAATGGACAGGTTCCTGGAAAGACATGAACAACCAACTTTGACTCAAGAAGAAATAGACGACCTCAACAAACCAATCACAAGTAAAGAGATTGAATTAGTTATTCAAAAGCTCCCTAAAAAGAAAAGTCCAGGACCAGACGGCTTCACATGTGAATTCTATCAAACATTCCAGAAAGAATTAGTACCTACTCTCCTCAAACTCTTCAACATAATCGAAGTGGAGGGAAAACTACCTAATTCATTCTATGAAGCCAACATCACCCTCATACCAAAACCAGGCAAAGATATTACAAAAAAAGAAAACTACAGACCAATCTCTCTAATGAATACAGATGCAAAAATCCTCAATAAAATTCTAGCAAATCGCATCCAACAACACATTAAAAGAATTATACATCATGACCAAGTAGGATTCATCCCAGGTATGCAAGGATGGTTCAACATAAGAAAATCAATTAATGTAATACACCATATCAACAAATCAAAGCAGAAAAATCACATGATCATCTCAATTGATGCAGAGAAGGCATTTGACAAGATTCAACATCCTTTCCTGCTGAAAACACTTCAAAAGATAGGAATACAAGGGAACTTCCTTAAAATGATAGAGGGAATATATGAAAAACCCACAGCTAATATCATCCTCAATGGGGAAAAATTGAAAACTTTCCCCCTAAGATCAGGAACAAGACAAGGATGTCCACTATCACCACTATTATTCAACATTGTGTTGGAAGTTCTAGCCAGAGCAATTAGGCAAGAAAAAGAAATACAAGGCATCAAAATTGGAAAGGAAGAAGTAAAACTATCACTGTTTGCAGACGATATGATACTATATGTAGAAAACCCAGAAAAATCCACAACAAAATTACTAGAGCTAATAAATGAGTACAGCAAAGTAGCAGGCTACAAGATCAACATTCAAAAATCTGTAGCTTTTCTATACACTAGTAATGAACAAGCTGAGGCGGAAATCAAGAAACGAATCCCATTTACAATCGCAACTAAAAGAATAAAATACCTAGGAATAAATTTAACCAAAGAGACAAAAAACCTATATAAAGAAAACTACAAAAAACTGTTAAAAGAAATCACAGAAGACCTAAATAGATGGAAGGGCATACCGTGTTCATGGATTGGAAGACTAAATATAGTTAAGATGTCAATCCTACCTAAATTGATTTACACATTCAATGCAATACCAATCAAAATCCCAACAACTTATTTTTCAGAAATAGAAAAACCAATAAGCAAATTTATCTGGAAGGGCAGGGTACCCCGAATTGCTAAAAACATCTTGAGGAAAAAAAACGAAGCTGGAGGTCTCGCGCTGCCTGACTTTAAGGCATATTATGAAGCCACAGTGGTCAAAACAGCATGGTATTGGCATAAAGATAGATATATCGACCAATGGAATCGAATAGAGTGCTCAGATATAGACCCTCTCATCTATGGACATTTGATCTTTGATAAGGCAGTCAAGCCAACTCACCTGGGACAGAACAGTCTCTTCAATAAATGGTGCCTAGAGAACTGGATATCCATATGCAAAAGAATGAAAGAAGACCCATCTCTCACACCCTATACAAAAGTTAACTCAAAATGGATCAAAGATCTAAACATTAGGTCTAAGACCATAAAACAGTTAGAGGAAAATGTTGGGAGATATCTTATGGATCTTACAACTGGAGGTGGTTTTATGGACCTTAAACCTAAAGCAAGAACACTGAAGAAGGAAATAAATAAATGGGAGCTCCTCAAAATTAAACACTTTTGTGCATCAGAGAACTTCATCAAGAAAGTAGAAAGACAGCCTACACAATGGGAGACAATATTTGGAAATGACATATCAGATAAAGGTCTAGTATCCAGAATTTATAAAGAGATTATTCAACTCAACAACAAAAAGACAGCCAACCCAATTACAAAATGGGAAAAAGACTTAAACAGACACCTACCAGAAGAAGAAATACGGATGGCCAAGAGGCACATGAAGAGATGCTCAATGTCCCTGGCCATTAGAGAAATGCAAATCAAAACCACAATGAGATATCATCTCACACCCACCAGAATGGCCATTATCAACAAAACAGAAAATGACAAGTGCTGGAGAGGATGCGGAGAAAGAGGCACACTTATTCACTGTTGGTGGGAATGTCGAAGGGTGCAACCACTGTGGAAGGCAGTTTGGCGGTTCCTCAAAAAGCTGAATATAGAATTGCCATACGACCCAGCAATACCATTGCTAGGTATCTACTCAAAGGACTTAAGGGCAAAGACACAAACGGACATTTGCACACCAATGTTTATAGCAGCGTTATTTACAATTGCAAAGAGATGGAAACAGCCAAAATCTCCATCAACAGAAGAATGGCTAAACAAACTGTGGTATATACATACGATGGAATATTATGCAGCTTTAAGACAAGATAAACTTATGAACCATGTAATAACATGGATGGACCTAGAGAATATTATGCTGAGTGAATCCAGCCAAAAACTAAAGGACAAATACTGTATGGTCCCAGTGATGTGAACGGACATTCGAGAATAAACTTGAAATATGTCATTGGTAACAGAGTTCAGCAGGAGTTAGAAACAGGGTAAGACAATGGGTAATTGAAGCTGAAGGGATACAGACTGTGCAACAGGACTAGATACAAAAACTCAAAAATGGACAGCACAATAATACCTAATTGTAAAGTAATCATGTTAAAATACTGAATGAAGCTGCATCTGAGCTATAGGGTTTTTTTTTGTTTTTGTTTGCTTGTTGGTTTGTTTGTTGTTGTTGTTTTTTACTATTACTACTACTTTTATTTCTTTTCTTTATATTAACATTTTATATCTTTTTCTGTTGTGTTGCTAGTTCCTCTAAACCGATGCAAATGTACTAAGAAACAATGATCATGCATCTATGTGATGATGTTAAGAATTACTGAGTGCATATGTAGAATGGTATGATTTCTAAATGTTGTGTTAATTTCTTTTTTTTTTCTTTCCGTTAATAAAAAAAAAAAAAAAAAAAAGGAAAAGAAAAACACAGTCCAATATTCCTAGTGAATGTAGATGCAAAAATTCTAAATAGTTTTTGCTGAATTGTTTGAAATTTGGATGCTGAAAATTTTGTTAATAATTTGATTCAAAAATATATTTTAAAAGTACATCATGATTATATAGGATTTATCTCCATTATGAAGGTTTGGTTAATATTTGAAAAATCAAAAAAACTATAAAAATCAAACATAAAATCATCATGCAATCATCTCAATAAACTCAGAAACAGCATTTGTCAAAAATCCAATATCCATTCTGATAAAAAAAAAACTCTGAGCAAATAGAGTAAAAGGCAATTTTCACTAAAAATAAAAGACATCTACAAAACCTATAACTATCATCATGCTTAATGGTGACACAATGAATGCTTTTCCCTAATTCCAGGAGCAAGACAAGGGTATCTGCTCACCACTTTCATTTAACATTTTACTGGAGGTTCTGGCCACTATAACAGGGAAGAAAAATAAATAAAAGGCACCAGGACTGTAAAGGACAAAATAAAAATTTCTTTATTTGTAGATGACATGATTACCTAGGTAGAAAATCCTACAGAAGCTACAAAGAACTATTAGAACTAAGAAATGAGTTAAGCAAGATTGCAGAATAAAAGATCAATATAAAAAAATCAATTTTATTTCTATATACTGACAATGAACAACTGGAAATTGAAAAATTTTTAAAAGACCATATACAACAGTATCAGAAAACATGAACCACTCAGGATAAATTTGACAAAAGATCTGTCCTATGAGAACTACAAAATGCTGCTGAGAGATATTAGAGAGGATCTATTTCACTGAACAAATATATCATGTCCACAGCTGAGAAGGCTCAAATTGTTGATACATGACACGGGCATCAAAATCGACAAATATGTCAATGAAATGGACTAGAGTCCAGAGCTAAATCCACACATGTGGACAAACGATTTTTAATAAAATTACAAAGGCAATTCTGTGACGAAAGGATAGTCTTTTCAACAGTGGTGTTGGAACAACAGCTATCCATATGCCAAAAAAACTGAACTGTAATTCATACTTCACGCAGTATATAAAAATTAAATTGAAATGGATCATAGATTTAAATGAAATAAAAATAAAAATTTATAGTTTTACTATAAATCTAAAACAAAACATAGGAGAAAATATTTGCTAACTTAGGTGAGGCAAAGATTTCTTAGATATTACACCAGAGCAAAATACATTAAAAAAACTACTAAATTGGGCTAAATAAAAATTAAAAACTTGAGTTCATCAGTAAACACTGTTAAGAGAACTTAACACTGAGGGGGAAAGATTTGCAAATCATATGTCTGATAAAAATTTGATCAGACACTTCACCAAAGAAGATATATGAATGATAAATAAGGGAAGGGAAATTAAAATCATGAGATAACACTACAATTATCAGAATGACTAAACTTAAAAAGAGAAACTGAATCTTTTACACTGCTCATGGAAAAGTAAAATGGTACAACCACTTTGAAGAAGAATTTAGCAATTTTGTTAAAAAGTTAAACATACACTCATCACACGATCTAGCAATTTTACTCTTAGATATCTTCCCAAGAGAAATGAAAGCCTCGTCTATCAAGAACTTGTACATGGGTGTCCAAAGCAACTCCATTTGACCAGATGCCCACCAACTGGAATATGAATAAATAATTAGTGGTATAACCACACAATGGAATACTACTGAGCAAGAAAAACAAAAGTAAAAAAAAATAATAAACTGATACAGAAAACAACATGGATAAATCTCAAAATAATTAAACTAAGAAAAAATGCTGGATAAAACGTCCCCAGCACATTCTGTGTATGATTCCATTTAGATAAGTGTGAGAAAATATACACTAAACAACAATGACAGATAGAAAATTAGTGGTTGCCAGCAGATGAGAGGAAGGAGGAAGGGATGGGGCACAAGGGAATTTTGGTGCTAATGAGTATATTCATTATCTTGATTATGGTGATGATTTTGCAGGTATATATGTATGCTAAAACTTAAACTGTAAACTTTAAATACGTGAAGTTTATTATATGTCAATTAAACCTCAATAAAGCTGTTTTTAAGACTTATTTTTTCCCTTTTGGGAAATTTCCTTACGACTTGACCAAAGGTATGGCTTAATTCTAAAATATGGCTTTAATACTTAAGATTATAAGCACCCCAGCTGCACCATGAAAAGGTATGCTGCTCAATATGGTTGATAAAATGTAATAAAGTATGTGAAACTACAAGATCCCAGAAAGAATGGGGCATTTCTTGAACATTCATTTGCTACAGGTCACATCAGTTTTGCATCCGATATTCACAGCCACAACCCGGTATCACCGATTGCTGGACAAAGGTACTAATTCTTAATAAACAATTATGCTGCACTTCATTGCATTTCTTCCCTCATCCTTCAAATGGGATGTTGACCACACTTCAGTTTACTCTATGACCTCTCTTTTGGTAAACCATGTCATTTACCTGTGGGGTACCTGCAGCCCAGTGAACTTGGCTTTCAGGTAATGCTAATGAGCTGGTTGAGCTTCAATGCCTCAATCCTGATGAATCCATTTTTCCTTTACAATAGCAAGGACATTGTGAAGAAGGTACATGCAAATTATCTGAATGACACTGAAATTACTATGGTGAGTCTTTAGGAAAAGATTTTGATAAAATCCTTACACAAAGAGCTGCACTCTAAGAATCAGAGTCAAGAGCCACATACAATTTAGAGAACAATTTTTTGCCATAGACACTTCCTCAAGGGTTACTCAACATGCTGATAAATATATTTGCTTCCTAGCAAACTTCACTAAATACCAAGAAGTAGTTAAGTTTATTAACAGAAATTGGGGGGAATGGAGAGGGAGGTTAAAAGGTGAAAAACAACTTAGTCTTCAAAAGTACAATCATCCTGAAAATGCTATAGTATAGCCAGAGCCACCAAAAAAAAAAAAAAGTAGAATCACAGAGCATTATACAAGATCATGTAAACAGATATCTCAAGAAGGGGTTTTAATGACATATAAGATTTTTCAATTTGGAAAATTCCTAGCTTCAACCTCTCCCCGTTTACCATCTCTAATAATATCCATATACATTGAGGGCTAGATACACCCTAGAAGTCGGCAGGTACTTTGAGCCCTTTGATTTCAAGAAAAGCATGTCCAAGGTCAAACAACTGGAAAAAAAAGCTGTGCAAGGACTAGAACCCCAGTTTCCAAAATCCCTTCCCAAAGCTCTCATCATTGCAACACACTGTTTTCATATTACCTTACATGTTATTTAAGAAAAAAGCAAAAAAACTGCCACCTCTAAGCCATCATGCTGTAGTCACTGGGAAATTTTGCTATCATAGCTATGTAGTTATTTTCTTATAAATGATAAACTTATGTTTATCTTCAGGTTAGCACACACAGAGGCACCTATCTGTGAATTAGAAAAAAGCACCTCCTCTGGGAACCCACTAGCAAAAAACAAAAAACCTTCTCTAGAGCTGAACAATTAGAAAAAGGTATCCATCCCTTGGGGCTAATGTAGTCCCTCAAGAGTGCCCAAAGCTCAGTGAGTGGAGCTCGAGCTAGATTTCAACCATACTCACGACCCCATAGCTAAGCTCTCTTCTTCAGGGCACAATCCACACAACCATACTCAGGAGCACTAATGATCATTTAACTATCTTGGCAAATGCAGATAATCAAGTTATCAATCCACAAACGAGTCACATAAGAAAAAAATAACTGAAAATGCTATAATTTACCACTCAAGCTAAATATTAAAACTCTTGGCATACAAAATTCTAATATTGTAAATATTCAAGCAGAATCACAATGCTAAAAGTAAAACAGGAAAATTTTATAGCCAATATTTTGATTGCTTGCTTTAGTAATATTCAAAGAGTTTCTGTGAAGTGTTGTATTTTAAAAAGAACAGAAGGAAAAAACAAAGCAACATGTTTTCCTAAGCAGTAAATGTACTCATTGACTTTTGGGCAGGAAATTTATCTTTCTAAAGCAGAATGGTTGCATATACTACCAGTTAAAATTAGTTAGAAGTCTATCTTTTAAATTTGTTTCCTTAAGTGAACAGGTCTATGCTCACATTCACAGACACATGCTATTTTATGAAATTGCCATTAAGTTTTATTATAAACAGGATGTTCTCAAAAATAATACTTTCATATTTTTATAAGTCAAAATTGAAGAAAAATAAATAGTAATTAATAATTTTTAAAAAATGAAACAAATTAGCAAAACCATTATCTTAGAGGAGACCATTTCTTTTATTAGCAAGTAAAATTACCTTTACACTAACTCCAGTTTGGATTCTGGCTGTTGGCAATGTAAACCTGGCTTAAACCAGACTGTCAGGAAAACTCAAATTAACCCCACCTAACTTACAAACTTTTATTCAGGATTTCCTATGCATATAAATTACTCAGTCTGTCTATGCCATTCGGTATTTTTTAATATACTATTTCCTTAAGTGATATCACGTGCTCATAGTTTATGGAGCATGACAGGCAATAATCACATCCAATGCACAGCATTCTCTGTAGCCAAGAGATATGAAAGAAATGGGAGAACCAGGATTCTCATGAAGGATAGTAGCAAATAATTTTCCTTCTAGACAGGCTTAGCTTGTCTTACCAAATCTTCCCCATGGACTGGGTATATCTTTCTACCTCACTGATGTGTTGGTTTGAAAGGATTTATGTACCTCAAAAAAGTCATGTTTTAATCCTAATCAATCTTGTGGGAGCAACCGTTTCTTTTAATTCCTACTCAATAACGTAGGTTGCAAATTTCATTAGGTTATCGCCATGGAGCCGTGACTCAGCCAATTATGGGTATGAATTTTTGAATAAGGGAGATGTGAATACACCCATTGCAGGTGGGTCTTGATTACTTTACTGGAATCCTTTAAAACAGGAGGCATTTTGGAGAAAGCTTCAGAATGACAAGATTCCGAGAAGGTAGAGCCATGACAGGGTGACGAGAATCATGAGAGCCAGAGCCCATGCAACTAGAGACCTTTGGAGATGAAGAAGGAATACGTCCCCAGGAGAGCTTCATGATATAAGAAGCCTGGAGAGAAAGCAAGCAGATGCTGCCATATTCACCATGTGCCTTTCCAGCTGAGAGAGAAACCCTGAACTACATTGGCTTTCTCAAACCAAGGTATCTTTCCCTGATGCATTAGATTGGATATTTTTATAGACTTACTTTAGTTGGGACATTTTCTTGGCCTTATAACTGTAAACAAGTAACTTATTAAATTCCTTCTTTTTTTTTTAAAGCCATTCCGTTTCTGTATATCACATTCCGGCAGCTAGCAAACTGAAACAACTGGTTCCAACCACTACCCTTTATATACATCTCTGATTGCCATATATGCTTAATAACTATTTTCGATTATCTGACAAATTCATTTTTCATTTTATTTTTAGATATGCCATGACTGGGAGGAGTGTACCTGAAAGTGGCTGTTCTCTGGTTCTGAAATGGGAGGATTGGATTGTGGGGCATCAAAAGCACTTTTGAACTCTATAATTATAGGCCATCAAGAGCATCATATCTTAAAAGTAGCTATACCTACATTATTTCATTTGACCTTCCACAACCCTATTGCGATAGGAAGACAGTTATTAATCACATTTTACAGATGAGGAAACAAGTTCAGAAAGGTTGATTTGCTCAGATCTCATTTCTCGTAAATAATGCCAGGATTAGTACTTAAGTCTTCACAGATCACAGTTGTCATTAAAATTTAATAACATTCATTATACAAATAAAATTTCTAGCACAATGCTAGAAATAAAATTCATTTTCATCTTGTCACTATGTAGATTCATTCTTCTCCATAAAACACTACTTATTTACTATAGTGATTTAATACTCATTCTCAAATTATAAGAAGTAAACTAAACTTAATTATCTAATATAGTGATTGCACCAAACTCACATTGTACTCCTCCCCCAAAATTGCAGAAATCCAATATTCACCCAAGGTTGATCTTTCAAATTGATTTACTCTAGTTGAAAAGTAAAGTATGGTACCTGTTTATCTGTACACTTAAATTAACACATGAGTAAAGCAAAATGAATTATAGTAGTACTTTATTATCTTGGAAAGTACCACATAATTTGGTCCTAACCTATTTTTCCATCTTTATTTCCGACTATATCTTCTTTTCTAGTAACAACAGACTATTCGTCAAATTCACCATGTACTTTTCTTGGTTTCCTTGCCTGGAAATTCCCGACCCCACTTATCTTTTCTTATTCAAACTCGACCCCTTCTTCAACGGCTAGTGTTAAGGGCTACTGCCTGAACCCCAGTCAGATTCATCTCTCCCTCTGCCGTGAAGCTGATGTACTTTCTCTGCACCCGTTTCATAGAGTTCATTGTGTACAGATGGCTATGTATCAGGTACACCTAAAACTTTTCTTGTGGGCAAGCGTAATATCATCCTTATCTTTGTATCTAACACACTGCCTGTTATTGTAGGTCTTGGCAAAACATTTGATGAAGACAAATTATCCAGCAAACATAGCATTGTCTAAGTTTAGGTCTTCATCATGTCTTACCTGGACTGATGATTAAAACAGCCCACAGATGTGTCTCCTCAACTTCCAATCTTGCCTCCCTCCAGCTGATCTTTCAAATTACTACAACAGTGATCACTAAAACTAATACCATTTTCTGATTTTAAACCTTTATATTTTTCTCCAACAAAGTCCAGTTTCCTAAATATGCATGCCAAAGTCCATCATAACCAGTAGCCCAGACTACTTCTCTAAGAGTTTTCTATCAGTTTCTGCAGACATGCATCTATGTGCACAGAAGGTCCTACAGTTATCAAGCAATCATCCTCTCACCTATCCCCTTGCATGTGCTGTCTTCATCCTTGGCCTTATTCTAATATCTCATGCTTCAAGCATCATCTTGGGGGAAATGAAATATTGCAGTTAAATCAAACATACCTGAGTTTAAATACCTGATTACCCATTACTTGGAGGGTAATTCTGAGCAAGTGAAACTCTGAAAATACTTCTGGGGGTAGGTTAGAAAGCTCTAACAATTCTCCCCCTTCTCGTCATTATCATTCTGCTCATATGCTGAAAATGTGGAGTAACACTACATAAACAATTTTTTAAATTTCTCTGTTAAAGATAAAAACCATTCTCAGCAACAATATTAACATATTTTTATACCCTTATTTGCCATTCATATTTAAAAATTACTCTGTTTTCTTACTGTCTTAAGTGTCCTTTATGTAGTCTAGATAGAAGTTTATTTTAATCAGATATGTGATCTGCAAATATTTCTACCCAGTCTGTAACTTGTTTTTTTATCCTCTTAATGGCATCTTTATCTTGATGAAACCCAATTTGCCTTTTTTTTGTTTTAACAAATAATGCTTCTGGTGCTATGTTTAAAAATTCATCATCAAACCCAAGTTCATGCAAACTTTAACCTATGTTTTCTGTAGAAATGTAATAAATTTACATTTTATACTTTAGTCTATGACCCATTTTGAGTTCATTTATGAAAAAGTATGAGGTTTGGGTCAAGGTTCTTTTTTTTTTTCAAATATAGATGCCCAGTCATTTCAGCATTATTTGCTGAAAAGACTATTATTGTCAACTGAATTGTTTGTGCACCTTTTAAAAAATCAGATGACTATATTTGTGTGGGCTATTTTTTTTTCTTTTTAAATTTTTTTAATTTTTTTACATGGGCAGGCACCAGGAATCAAATCTGGGTCCTCTGGCATGGCAGGCAAGTGTTCTTGCCTGCTGAGCCACCGTGGCCCAGCCCAAAGCCAAATGATTTTTTTTTTTTTATTAATTAACGGGAAAAAAAGAAATTAACCCAACATTTAGAAATCATACCATTCTACATATGCAATCACTAATTCTTAACATCATCACATAGATGCATGATCATCGTTTCTTAGTACATTTGCATCGGTTAAGAAGAACTAGCAACACAACAGAAAAAGATATAGAATGTTAATAAAGAGAAAAGAAATAAAAGTAATAATAATAGTAAAAAAAAAAAAAAAAACCCATAGCTCAGATGCAGCTTCATTCAGTGTTTTAACATGATTACTTTACAATTAGGTATTATTGTGCTGTCCATTTTTGAGTTTTTGTATCTAGTCCTGTTGCACAGTCTGTATCCCTTGAGCTCCAATTACCCATTATCTTACCTTGTTTCTAACTCCTGCTGGACTCTGTTACCAATGACATACTCCAAGTTTATTCTCTAATGTCCGTTCATATCAGTGGGACCATACAGTATTTGTCCTTTAGTTTTTGGCTAGACTCACTCAGCATAATGTTCTCTAGGTCCATCCATGTTATTACATGCTTCATAAGTTTATTCTGTCTTAAAGCTGCATAATATTCCATTGTATGTATATACCACAGTTTGTTTAGCCATTCTTCTGTTGATGGAGATTTTGGCTGTTTCCATCTCTTTGCAATTGTAAATAACGCTGCTATAAACATTGGTGTGCAAATGTCCATTTCTGTCTTTGCCCTTAAGTCCTTTGAGTAGATACCCAGCATGGCAATTCTATATTCAGCTTTTTGAGGAACCGCCAAACTGCCTTCCACAGTGGTTGCACCATTTGACATTTCCACCAACAGTGGATAAGTGTGCCTCTTTCTCCGCATCCTCTCCAGCACTTGTCATTTTCTGTTTTGTTGATAATGGCCATTCTGGTGGGTGTGAGATGATATCTCATTGTGGTTTTGATTTGCATTTCTCTAATGGACAGGGACATTGAGCATCTCTTCATGTGCCTTTTGGCCATTTGTATTTCCTCTTCTGAGAGGTGTCTGTTCAAGTCTTTTTCCCATTCTGTAATTGGGTTGGCTGTCTTTTTGTTGTTGAGTTGAACAATCTCTTTATAAATTCTGGATACTAGACCTTTATCTGATATGTTGTTTCCAAATATTGTCTCTCATTGTGTAGGCTGTCTTTCTACTTTCTTGATGAAATTCTTTGATGCACAAAAGTGTTCAATTTTGAGGAGCTCCCATTTATTTATTTCCTTCTTCAGTGCTCTTGCTTTAGGTTTAAGGTCCATAAAACCGCCTTCAATTGTAAGTTTAATAAGATATCTCCCAACATTTTCCTCTGTTTTATGGTCTTAGACCTAATGTTTAGATCTTTGATCCACTTTGAGTTAACTTTTGTATAGAGTGTGAGATATGGGTCTTCTTTCATTCTTTTGCATATGGATATCCAGTGAGGTCAGTAGTTATGTCTCCTCTTCCATTTCTGATCTTATTTATTTGCATCCTCTCTCTTCTTTTTTGTCAATCTTGCTAAGGGCCCATCAATCTTATTGATTTTCTCATAGAACCAACTTCTGGTCTTATTGATTTTCTCTATTGTTTTAATGTTTTCAATTTCATTTATTTGTGCTCTAATCTTTGTTATTTCTTTCCTTTTGCTTGCTTTGGGATTAGTTTGCTGTTCTTTCTCCAGTTCTTCCAAGTGGACAGTTAATTCCTGAATTTTTGCCTTTTCTTCTTTTCTGATATAGCCATTTAGGGCAATAAATTTCCCTCTTAGCACTGCCTTTGCTGCGTCCCATAGGTTTTGATATGTTGTGTTTTCATTTTCATTCGCCTCGAGGTATTTACTAATTTCTCTTGCAATTTCTTCTTTGACCCACTCGTTGTTTAAGAGTGTTTTGTTGAGCCTCCACGTATTTGTGAATTTTCTGGCACTCCGCCTGTTATTGATTTCCAACTTCATTCCTTTATGATCCGAGAAAGTGTTGTGTATGATTTCAATCTTTTTAAATTTGTTAAGACTTGCTTTGTGACCCAGCATATGGTCTATCTTTGAGAATGATCCATGAGCACTTGAGAAAAAGGTGTATCCTGCTGTTGTGTGATGTAATGTCCTATAAATGTCTGTTAAGTCTAGCTCATTTATAGTAATATTCAGATTCTCTATTTCTTTATTGATCCTCTGTTTAGATGTTCTGTCCATTGATGAGAGTGGTGAATTGAACTCTCCAACTACTATGGTATATGTGTCCATTTCCCTTTTCAGTGTTTGCAGTGTATTACTCACGTATTTTGGGGCATTCTGGTTCAGTGCGTAAATATTTATGATTGTTATGTCTTCTTGTTTAATTGTTCCTTTTATTAGTATATAGTGTCCTTCTTTGTCTCTTTTAACTGTTTTACATTTGAAGTCTAATTTGTTGGATATTAATATAGCCACTCCCGCTCTTTTCTGGTTGTTATTTGCATGAAATATCTTTTCCCAACCTTTCACTTTCAACCTATGTTTATCTTTGGGTCTAAGATGTGTTTCCTGTAGACAGCATATAGAAGGATCCTGTTTTTTAATCCATTCTGCCAGTCTATGTCTTTTGATTGGGGAATTCAGTCCATTAACATTTAGTGTTATTACTGTTTGGATAATATTCTCCTCTACCATTTTGCCTTTTGTATTATATATATCATATCTGACTTTCCTTCTTTCTACACTCTTCTTCATACCTCTCTCTTCTGTCTTTTCGTATCTGACTCTAGCGCTCCCTTTAGTGTTTCTTGCAGAGCTGGTCTCTTGGTCACAAATTCTCTCAGTGACTTTTTGTCTGAGAATGTTTTAATTTCTCCCTCATTTTTGAAGGACAATTTTGCTGGATATAGGAGTTTTGGTTGGCAGTTTTTCTCTTTTAGTAATTTAAATATATCATCCCACTCTCTTCTAGTTTCCATGGTTTCTGCTGAGAAATCTACACGTAGTCTTATTGGGTTTCCCTTGTATGTGATGGATTGTTTTTCTCTTTCTGCTTTCAAGATCCTCTCTTTCTCTTTGACCTCTGACATTCTAACTAGTAAGTGTCTTGGAGAACGTCTATTTGGGTCTAATCTCTTTGGGGTACGCTGTACTTCTTGGATCTGTAATTTTAGGTCTTTCATAAGAGTTGGGAAATTTTCAGTGATAATTTCTTCCATTAGTTTTTCTCCTCCTTTTCCCTTCTCTTCTCCTTCTGGGACACCCACAACACGTATATTTGTGCGGTTCATATTGTCCTTGAGTTCCCTGATACCCTGTTCAAATTTTTCCATTCTTTTCCCTATAGTTTCTGTTTCTTTTTGGAGTTCAGATGTTCCATCCTCCAAATCACTAATTCTATCTTCTGTCTCTTTAAATCTATCATTGTAGGTATCCATTGTTTTTTCCATCTTTTCTACTTTATCCTTCACTTCCATAAGCTCTGTGATTTGTTTTTTCAGTTTTTCTATTTCTTCTTTTTGTTCAGCCCATGTCTTCTTCATGTCCTCCCTCAATTTATTGATTTCGTTTTTGAAGAGGTTTTCCATTTCTGTTCGTATATTCAGCATTAGTTGTCTCAGCTCCTGTATCTCATTTGAACTATTGGTTTGTTCCTTTGACTGGGCCATATTTTCAATTTTCTGAGCGTGATCCATTGTCTTCTGCTGGCATCTGGGCATTTAGTCAGATTTCCCTGGGTGTTTGACCCAACAGGTTGAAAGATTTTTCTGTGAAATCTCTGGGTTCTGTTTTTCTTATCCTGCCCAGTAGGTGGCGCACGTGGCACACGTTTGTCTGTGGGTCCCACCAGTAAAAGGTGCTGTGGGTCCTTTAACTTTGGAAAACTCTCGCTGTGGGGGAGGTTCACCAGCCAAAGTGGCTTGGAAGATTGCCAGCCGGCCCGTGGGTCCGAACACGGGGAGGGTCGCCGGCCACCGCAGCCCGGGAGAGCGCCCATCCGAATTTTCTAGTTGGCCCGGGGCGCCAAGCGTGGTGGGAGGGCGCCAGCCACCGCAGCCCGGGAGAGTGCACCGTTCCCATCCTGACCGGGGAGTCACGTGTTCGGAAGGGACCCCCCCGGTCACCGTTCTCCGCGGTCTGGGGATTTCTGATCCAATTCTCTCAGTTGGTCCGGGGGGCCTCGCGTGGTGGGGGCGCCAGCCGCCGCGGCTTGAGGGGACCGCCTGCCCAATTCTGCCAATTGGCCCGGGAAGGAGGAAGGGAGGGACTCTGGCCACTTGCCGCCCCGCCCGGGAAAGCCCACACCCCTTGGCAATCTCACCGGAGCTGGTTCTCCCAGACAGTAAGCCGTTCCAGGATGGGGTACGCTGTCTTTTTGATCTCTGTCGTGGCTCTGGGAGCTGTTCTGTATCGTTTCTACTCCCCTAGTAGCTGTTCTGGAGGAGGAAAGGTGAGGGTGGCAAGGCTGTTGAGGACGGTGGCGGAGGAGCCGGTGAAGGCGGAAGAGGGCACGGTGGTGGTTGGAGAGCCGCTGGAGTAGGAGAAGAAAGGGAAGGATAAGATAGCGGATTGAGCGCCGCCAGAGCAGAAGGGGAAAGAGAAGGGCAAGATGGCGGCGGGAGTGCCGCCGGCGGAGAAGGGGGAAGAGGAGGGCTAGATGGCGGCGGGAGCGCTGGCAGAGAAAGAGGAAGAGGAGGGCTAGATGGCGGCAGGAGCGCCGGCGGAGAAAGGGGAAGAGGAGGGCTAGATGGCGGCAGGAGCGCCGGCGGAGAAAGGGGAAGAGGAGGGCTGGATGGCGGCGGGAGCGCCAGCGGAGAAAGAGGGAGAGGAAGGCTGGATGGTGGCGGGAGCGCTGCCGGCGGAGAAAGAGGGAGAGGAAGGCTGGATGGCAGCAGGAGCACCGGCGGAGCTGTGTGGGCTATTTTGAACTCTTTATTCTGTTCCACTGATTATGTACCTACCCTTCCATCATTCGCTTGTTTTTTCCTTCTTTAAAATTTAATGGGAACTCAAAGTGGATCAAAGACTTAAATATAAAAGCCAGTACCATAAAACTTGTAGAAGAAAATATAGGGAAACTTCTTCAAGACTTAGTGATAGGAGGTAGCATCTTAAACTTTACACCCAAAGCACAAGCAATGAAGAAAAAAATAGATAAATGGGAACTCCTCATAATCAAATGCTTCTGTGCTTCATAAAGACTCTGTCAAGAAGGTGAAGAGGCAGCCAACTCAATGAGAAAAAATATTTGGAAATCCCACTGGATAAATGTTTGATATCCTGCATCCATAAAGAAATCAAACAACTCAACAACAAAAGAACAAATAACCCAATTATAAAATGGGCTAAAGATATGAATAGATATTTTTCTGAAGAGCAAATACAGATGGCTAAAAAGTACATGAAGAGATACTCATTTTTATTAGCTATAAGGGAAATGCAGATCAAGACTACAATGTGATATCATCTCACACGTATAAGAATGGCTGTTATTAAACAAACAGGAAATTACAAATGTTGGAGAGGATCTGGAGAAATCGGGACATTTATGCACTGTTGGTGAGACTATATAATGGTGTAGACACTATGGAAGACAGTTTGGTGGTTTCTTGGAAAACTAAACATCGAGTTGCCCTATGACCCAACAATAGCACTTCTTGGCATAAACCCAGAAGAACTGAAAGCAGCGACACAACAGACATTTGTACACTGACGTTCATAGCAGCGTTATTCACAATTGCCAAAAAATGGAAACAATACAAGTGGTCATCAACAAAAGAGTAGACAAACAAAACGTGGTATCTACATACGATGGAATATTATGCAGCAGTTTAAGATGAAATGAGGTCCTGAAACATAGGACAACATGAATGAACCTTGAGGACATAACGCTGAGTGAAATAAGTCAGACACAAAAGGATAGATAACTGTATGATTTTGCTGTTATGATTTTGGTAAAGTTAAACTCAGAGGCATATAATATCAAATATAGCGGACCCAGAGATACACAGAAGCTAGAGATGGGTGAAGGGTTAGCTATGAGGTTGAACTTAAAGGTAAGGGAATGGACAGAAGTGAAGGCAGTTCATTAGTGGGTCTAAGCAATATTGCCATGTTTAAGGTGAACATGATTGAAAGGGGTTGTATAGAGCCATAAATCCTACCAATTATGCTACAAAGATAAATGAGTTCTTGCATGAACTACATCAAAGGTATGAATTTTGGACAAAGAGTAAATAATAGATGAGCATAATGGGAAAACTACCATTGCATGCTATGGTCTTTATTTAACAGGAAGACATCAATAGCACCACAGCAATTCCAGGGGTAAATAATTGCAGGGAAAGGACAAGAGTTAAGAGGAGGATTGGATTTTCGATTTAGTGAGGGTGTTTACCTAATTTTTCTTTTTGGAGCAATAAAAGTTGTCTAAAATTGAGTGTCGATGATTGTACAACTAAGTGAGGATAATGTGAGACATAGATGGTTGACTGCGCTCATTATATATGATGTTCAATAAAAGGATATGGGTGAATGATACATTAACTGAGAAGCAGAATGGCAAACTGTGATGTATACATATGATGGGATATTTTGAAGCTAGAGAAAACAATGAAGTCGTGAGGCATGCGACAAGGAGAATGAACCTTGGGGACATTATGTGGCTCAAAATAAGCCAGAAACAAAAGAATAAATATTATATGGTCTCTTTCAGAAAATACCTATAAGAAATTTGGGGCTGGAGTTGTAAATGCTATTTTAAGATTTAGAGATGCTGGGCTATATGTGTATAACCTGGTATCTTCCTGGAACTTTGGCTACCTGTGACACCTAAAACAGCTCTGAAAGCCAGCACTGTTACATGCAATAACTGTTAAAGAAACCAAAAAAGAGATCAGGTTCCAATTAGAGATAAGAATGAAGCCATTTGGATCAGGACTACGGTAAATCAGAATACAAGGGTAAGGATGACATTGTCGGTATTTTAGAACTTCACTTACTGTACAAGACCAAAGAAAGAGAGGTTGAGGTTGTTTAAAACTTAAATTTTCTGTAGCACATAATCTAACTCAACCTGTCCAGATAGCTCATTTAAACAACCCTAATACATGCAGCCCAAAATGGGAAGGAGGGCTTGTAATTCTGTATAGCTTAAGGTAACACCCAGATACATCCCAGAGTATGTTGAGCAGATAATTTAAAAGTATTGGCAAAGGGGAGGTGTGACGGTGGCTCAGTGGCAGAATTCTCACCTGCCGTGCTGGAGACTCGATTCCTGGTGGATGCCCATGCCAAAAAAAAAAACAGAAAAAAGCATTGGGAAAGTCCCTTGAGGGATGGGGGTAAAAATATGGAACTATTAAGATTTACCACAGGGGAACCCCCTAATACTGTCTGAAACATTAAGGGGCTCACAAGTCAATAGGCCAAGCCCTTGACCTTGAGGCTTGCTCTTATGAAGCTCTTAAGGTTTTCTTAAGAAGAAAACCTCTTATATTGCTCAGATGTGATCTCTCTCTAAGCCCAACTCTTTAAGTAAAATCATTATCCTCCCCCTATATGGGGCATGACATCCAGGCGCGGAAGTCTCCCTGGCCACATGGGATATGACTCCCAGGGATGAGTCTGGCCCTGGCACCATGGGATTGACAATGCCTTCCTGACCAAAATGGGGAAAAGAAAAGTAAGAAAATAAAGTACAGTGACTAAGAGATTTCAAATAGTCAAGAGGCCATTCTGGAGACTTCAGCTAGCTATTGCTAATTACCAGGGTTTGCCAAACCCTAACCAAAACTATTCCTGTTAAACCTAAAGAAAAGCTAGGACTTTATCTGTGAGTCTACAGTTTCACATACTAAGACTGTTTTCCAGAAACCTACAACCTCTAGATGGCTTCCTAGGCTAGACAAGTCCTGAGATCCAGAGGGGCCAGCCTCTCCAAGAACATGAAATAGTTCCATCTCAATAACCCGTATTATCGACACCGCTTTCCAACACGAAAAAGTTAGAAAGCGTAGAGTCCAAATATTCCTAAAAATTGGGAGAAGGTTCAAAGGAGAAGGAGGAGTTATAATAGAAAAGATAGGATTTAACAAATGAGTATGACTGCTGAATCATTATACTGATATTTCTTTTAGTCTCTAGTGTCTTGGAGCAGTCAGAAGGAAAAACTTAAAACTGTGGAACTCTATCCCATAGCAAACTCTGAAATCTGTTCTATAACTACTTATTACAATGTACTCTGAAATTTATTGCTTTTTTGTACATATATTATATTTCACAAAAAAATGTTAAAAGTAAAGAGTATATACTTAAATATTTCCTCTAGTTCAAGATATCATGGCTCTGTACTTTCTTCTTTTCTAAGAAATGAAATGTACAACAAAAAGTTGACTTAAGCAGAACATGAGTAGTATCAAGCAGATAAAGATCGATGCAACACGCAACACTATAATAAGTCTAGGCAATTATTCTGCCTGGAAACTCGGAGTTTTTCGACTATCAAGAGACAAGATGAGGTGAATTCCTTTTGCATCATCTATTTCTATGTCAGCTTTATAGCTTTGTAGAGGTTTTATTTGCTTGTATTTTTTATTAATCTTGGTTTAAGTGCCAGGTGTTCATGTATACTCAACTTCAGCAGTCACAGTGTTTTTTTAAAAAATAACAATTCAAGGATGCACACAGCATTAAATTTCAAACATTCTCAAAATTTTACTTTGAAAACTTTTTCAAAGGCTAAACAAATTATTTTTCTCATATGCAGATAGGTCTCATGTTTCTGTTGGAATAAATAATATTTTATCAAAAGTGCTTTTAGTAGGAGTTTTTATGTATAGTAAAAGTCACTCTACTACTTTAAATTCCATGTATTTCAATTTTCTTCTTGAATAATATCCATAGAACTAAGACACAAACCACCAAAATCAGAGGCACTACAATTCAATCATCTTTAGGCTGCAATACCCCTCCGAGGCAAGGATCCGCAATGCTTAATTTTTGGTACAGGCTGTGTTTTAGATCTGACAAATGTTATACCCATTTCTTCCCAATGGAAAATTATTGCTGTTTACTGACACAGCTTAGAAACAAGGCTAGTTTGGCTGGGAGAAAGCACTCTCTCACTTTGTTTCCTGTCTTCTGTGAACATTTGAGCCTAGCCCTGAAAGAGCCAGGATAATCAAGATCCAAACTTGCTTTTTACTTAACTTACCTTTATTCACTCCCGAAAGAGAAGGATTAGGTAATGTGTATTTTCATCCCTAATGAACTAATTAGCTATAAAAACTATAAGCAAAGACCTTTAAATCTACTAAATGTAAGCACATTTTTTCCCAAGTTTTTTTCTATACTGTGTAGCAGAGGCTAAAACAATAAAAGGAACAGAACATAATTCTAAAAATGTTGTTGTTATACTGATAAATTCTACCTGAGAATATAACAATGATCATAAATCCAAGGAATTTAGACTGATGAATAACTATGCAACGTTATCCTTGCCTTCAATTTTTGTGCTAATCTCCAGCACCACTAGGATTTAGGCGTCTCACTTTCTATTACATTAAACGTACCTTCGCAGGTCAGCAACTATCTTTTATTTCAGGTGACCAGACAACTACAAACAAACTTCACCTAAGAGTACACTGAGTCTTACCAAGTAACAGCAGGCTATAAAAGAGAGGACTGTAACACTTGAGTCTTTGCCCAGGCCTATAGGCTATCTACCTGGATGCTTTGAAGCCAAGCCAAGAGTTTTCCTTTTTAACTCTTTAAACAATCAAAAATCTGTGTTTAAGATACTTCAAGTTATAGTCAATATTGTGAACAAATAAGTGCATCTGGAAAGTTTCTAATAATTTGTAATGATTAATAAAATTGAAAAAGTAAATGCTTATCTAAGGAAGTTTACAGGAAGTCATTATATAGCTTTCAAAGTTAAGAAAACATTCTTTTTCATACAATAAGAAAATCAAATATATAGTTAAGAACAAATCTAACTTCCTATCTGTTAAATACATATCTTTGATCTAACAAATTTCTAGAACAAATTTAAAATACAAATTAAAAAGAAATGACTTAGCAACTTAAGCCTATATACCAACTAAACTACCTTTGGCCAGAAGAAAAGTGCTTTTTAGCAGTTACAGAAACTTACCAACTACTGTATAATAATTTTGAGACTATTTAAACAAGATAACTTTTTAAAGAAACTGCTAAATCAAATATTTGTTTGGAAAGGTTATATCCCGTATAACTCCTAGGATTCTTGCTTGGATTACTGCTAAGTGATAGAGATGTGCACTGAGATGGGAACTGGGACATCTGTTGGGGACTGAATCATGTCCCCACAAAGGGCATGTTCAGATCCCAACCCCTGGTCCTGTGGATGTGAATTATTTAAGGTGTGCCCAAACTGAATGAGGGTGGGCCCTAATCAATATGATTGAAGTCTTTATATGCAAAGGACATTGAACATAGAAAAGGAAACCAGAGAGAACAGCTAGAAACTGGAACTGATTTCTGTATAAAGTATAAAGTAACAGGGGAGTCACATAGAACCTAGATAAAAGAATTACATTCAGGTTAATATCTAATTATGGATTAGCTAAAACAGGAAAATATATCTAGGATCTTTATTTTTTAAATGTATACTTCAAGCCAGTAGAAGAAAAATAAATCAAATATAAAGAAAAAATTTTAGTAAGCCACTGAAATACTTCAAAGTAATAATGGAAACCCTATTTAAGGTTTAACAATTAGATAGGTGCATTTAAATGATAAATACATTTAAATCAACATAAATGTACACATATTTTATATTGAATGAAGTGAAACACATGGTATAACAATATCTCAAAATAACAAAGACTTAGGAGGAAAGAGAGATCAGGTATACAAAGTTATCAAAAAGATGGGAAATCACTGCAATAAGTTCTATAAGACTCCCCTTCAAAAAGCAGGTAATAATGAATAATTTATATGGTCTACTTTTGAAAAGACAATCTTAACAGAAAAGGCAAAGATCCCATAAGTCCTTTCATTCCATCTTTTAAAAAAGACTGCGTGAAAATCTGATATACTCCTGTTTCATTTAATTGACCATAACATGGTCACATGGCCAAACTTACCTACAAAGGAGACAGGAGAATGTATTTTCGTCAGGCAGCCATGGGTCAAGCTAAAATTGGGGCCCTTATTATTGTAAAAAGGGAAGGATAGATGGTGGAAGGCAACAAGCCATCCCTGCCACAATTATGACATCTCTCCAATGCCAGAACTCAGTTAACACCTGACCCAAGTCAAACCTATAAAGATTCTCTCTCCTGACAATTTGGTTTTGGAACACAAAATCTAGTCAACTTATTTCTGGAGTATTGTATTACAAGAGCGTAGCATACTAGTACCCTAAAGAGAAAAGAGATTTGCAGTGGATAGTAAAACATATGGACAGAGAAGAGCAAAGAAGAGTCTGAGGTTCCAAAGAGAGAGAAGAAAATGTAACTCCTTAACAATTTCCTTTCCTGTGAGGCCTGAATGTAATTCTTTTATCTAAGGTCTGTGTAATTCCCTGTTACTTTATACTTTATATGAAATCCCTTCCAGTTTCTAGCAGCTTTCTGTGGATTCCTTTTCTGTGTTCAATTTCCGTTGCATATAAAGACTTCAGTCACACTGATTAGGGCCCACTCTCATTCAGTTTGGGCACACCTTAAGTAATAACATTTTCAAAGGTCCTATTTACAAATGGGGTCACATCCCGGAGGTTGGGACCTGAACGTGCCCTTTGTGGGGACATGATTCAATCCCCAACAGATGTCCCAGTTCCCATCTCAATGCACATCTCCATCACTTAGCAGTAATCCAAGCAAGAATCCTAGGAGTTATATGGAACATATCCTTTTCTTCAGATTCTCTAAATCCAATTTTTTAGAAAGTCTTTATATTTCTACATCCTTAATATCTCAAATCCATTCCCACAGATACTACCTTAGTTAGACCTTTTTATCTCTTCCTTCTTCTAATGCAATAATTTACTAGTTGGTCTTTCTGCTTCAATCTCCTTACTCTAATTTATCCTCCACATTTACATAGAGGAATATTTCTAAAAGACATTATATCTTTACCAGAAACACTCTACCAGAGTCTCTCTGTTGTCTCTCTTTTCTTAGCAAAGTTTAAACTTATCAGCCAGACACAAATGACTCAAGACACATTAGCCAGACACATGTGATACAAACTATACTTTGTAGTTTTGTTGTGGGGTTTAGAAAATTAAGTTGATTTGTCAAAGTGTTCCACTATAGAAATTGATAAGTATTTTGGGAATAAGAGACAACTGTTTAGCTAGAGGACCTATTAACGATGTACAGCCCCTTATTTGCTTATGCATCTGCCTCCCCTTACTAGACACTAAGCAATCCAAAAAGACACTGAGACATATTAATTGAAGTATCCTAGGATCTGGCACAATGCCCAGTACAAAAGACTTCAATCTGCAAAAGTTAAGTGGTATCAGAAAAGTGGTAAAATCACTGAATAGTTAGAGAGGAAGGGAATAGAAAGAAGGACTAGAGAAAGCACAAATAAAATTCACTAACTATAATTTTTTCTGAGGCCTATGAATAATGTACTTTTAAATTTGTGCAAAATGAAAAATCTTAGCAACTTGGGTGGCCTTTCTCTTATCTCACACAAACTAAAAGTGCCAATTAATTTACAAGTGAATTCAACATCTACAACTAGGAAGGTAGGACCGCAATAAATATTTCAAAACCTTTCCACATGCCTATATTTATTCCAGGGTAGAGAACTCTTTGTCAAATGCTGAACAATTTAAAGAATGTTTTTCTGCTCATCACCTTAGTACTATGTCACAAGTACATAATTCCATTTCCTTTAAATAACTGATACTACAAGATCAATAGAATATAACTCTCAAGGGCAATACAAATAAATACATTCTAAAAGCATACAAATACCACTTCTATAATTTGACAGAAGAATTTCCCTTTCATGTGCATTTCATTGCTTCCTGTCTGCGACACAGAATCTAACTGTAAAAAGAGCAGGTTTGTTGCATTTCCAATGTACATAATCGAAGTTCAAGGATTTTTTTGTTTTATTTTGAAGGTGATACTTTGGGTACAGTGATACTTTGGGTTCTCAATGGACTGAAAAAGTGATACTTAATTTCAAACAGCTCAAAAACAGTTTTGTCCAGAATGTAAAACAAAGATTCAAACAGTAAGATGGAAGCTTGCCAAAAATGCCAAGTGATGGTATGGTTTATATTATAATTCTTACTATTCTACAATTTTAACCATAATAGATTTACGGCAACAAAATAAACTGTCTAGTCTAAATTGGAAAATTATACAACATTTAAAGGATTGGACTTGATGCTAAAATGTTCTTTCTTTTAAATAGTGGCTCCAAAAAATTATCTATCTTACTAGCATTAGGATGAATCAAATTAAATTGCTAATATTTGATGGTTTTTAACCTAAAAGTAGCAATTTTATGTTCAACCCTTTTCCAACCTGGTATTTTAACCTTTTTTTTTTTTTTTTTTTAAAGAGAGAGGGAGGAAGGGAAGGAAAGACAGAGAAGGAAGGAAGGATGGAAGGAAGGAAGGGAGGAAGAAAGGGAAACATTTTTAAACATTTTCTTGTTTTATTATATTTTGTTTGTTTGTTTGTTTTTTACATGGGCTGGGGCCGGGAATCGAACCGGGGTCCTCCGGCACGGCAGGCAAGCACTCTTGCCCGCTGAGCCACCGCGGCCCGCCCTATTTTAACCTTTTTTTAAAAAAATATATATTGTCTACTTAACACCCACAATATTTTGCATGAACGCCTTTAGAACACATCATATTAAATTGTAAGTAATTGTTCATAATTTTTACTTCTATTTTATATTGTGAATGTTTGCAGACAGAAATCATTTCTTCTTTCTTTTCATGTTCCTGGAGTCTAGCACTTTGGCAATATGCAGTTCTTGCACAATAACTGGCCATAGAAAGGAATGATGGGTTAGGAAAAGAATATATCAACAATAAAAATCAAGTTCTAGTAAAAGTCATCATATAAACTTCGTCAACACCAGGACTTCCGCAAAGCTTAATAGCTGTTAAACCCAAATATGTCCAGAAAATACAACACTGGGGACACTCGACCCCAGTCTAGAGAAATAATAATTGCATATTTGTTTGATTTAGAGACTAATTACCAGGTGTGTAGATCCTGCATTTCTACTTCTCTTCCACTCTTTTATTGTTTACTTCAGTCCAATACTTTTGGGCAAATGAGGATGAAAGGAAGTAGAAATGCCCTAACAGGTTAATTTCACTCTCGGCTTGTAAATGTTCTGATGAGATAAAAAGGAAAATCTCGTAGAGATAATGCTTTAATTAGGGTTGTTTGACTATCTCTGGATTTTAATCTTTTTATTGTTCAAGCTTTAAAAATTTATCATTTTAAAATTAGTACTAATTTTTAACATTGAAAATGTAAAAGCTGTACTATCTTAAATTCGCTAAAGCAAACCAAATGTATATACTAAAGATAAATGTCTAAATCTGGTCACAAAATAGGCAAAACCAGAACATACAGTATAATAATAATTAAAAATTATCTTAGTCTAAGAGAAAGTTTATTAATGCTTTTGAGGAGGCTAGAAATACTGAACAAAAAATATTTGAAGTTCCACAGGAAATCTTAGTCATATAATCAAATCAAACAAAGGAAGATTTAAGAGACTAAAATTAGCACAGCTCATATGGAATTTTATCCAGGTCTCACAAGGTATGGAAACATTATTTCTCTGTATTGTTCCTTGCTTCATATTTTAAAGTTCAATCCAAATTATTAGATCATAACTCAAACTCAATATTCATATTTAAATACCTGGTGCTATCATTATAGTAAGATACTTCACACTCAATCTAATGCAGCTCATAGTAAAACACAAATTCTATTTCATTTTACCAATTAAGAAAACCGGTTCATGAAATGGGAATAATGCCACAGCTAACTAAATAAGACAGGTAAATAGAACACATCTTTTTGAAGTAGAGCCTGTCCAAACACCAAGACTGATACCACTCTAGTTAACCTTGAAATATCACTATCAAACCTTCAATGATTGTGATTTGTGGATGTGTCAAGATTTCTTTGATCTATATTTCAAATTGATAAAAATAGCTTAGAAGTGAGAATAATCACAAGAAAATTACTGAAAATAGAAATTACATAATAAAAGACACCATTTCCATAATGATTGCAATCATCACAACAAACCATTAATTTTTTACTATCTGCTTTTCTTGTTACCATTTGAATCAATACGCAAGTATGCTAAAAACAAGTAGGGTTTACACGATTAATTTGCAGCAGCTGAGCTCCATCTACAGGCAAAAAAAGGATTCTTTACAATAAGCTTCAAAATGGTTAGGACTTTCCAAAAGACGAGCTGCAACTCTTCCAAAGTTTTAAACAATAACTCATTTAAGACAGTGGTTCTCAACCTTGACTGCTCATTAGAATAATCTGGGTTGTTTTTTAAAAATTCTTATAGTCCCATACTCAAATTTCTGATTCAAATGACCAGAGGTAGGGCCTGGGCACCAGTATTAAATTCTCCAGATGATTAAAATGTACAGACAAGTTTGAGGGAAATGATTTAAGTCTTTGCCAGCACACATCTTTTAAAAGCATTAGGAATATTCAAATATTAAATTTTATTTCTTCTAAAATTACTTGATTCCCACTATACTAAGACTTCATCTGCAATATAAGCTCCATTTGTGTTTGTCAAAGGTACTGTTGGGGATTAAATCATGTCCCCCGTAAAGGTATGTTCGGGTCCCAACCCCTGATCCTGTGGGTGTGAACACGACCTTTCAGGATGTTAGTAGCTAAGTTGTGTCCAAACTGAATGAACGTGTGCCTTAATCCAATACTATTGAAGTCTTTATATGCAAAGGAAATTGAACACAGAAAGGGAAACCACAGTGTGCATTCAGAAGTTGGACATCTACAGGATATATAAGAGAAAGGAGGAGATGCAGCCATGTGCACTGCCATGTGAATCAAAAACCAGGAATGCCAAAGATTGCCAGGCAGCCAGAATATATCAATCGCAAAGGAAGGCGGTCTTCTAGCTTCTGAAAACATGAGCTAATAAATTCCTATTATTAAACCAAAACATTGTATGGTATTTCTTTTAGCACTAAACACCACTATACTGACACTTTTATCTTTCCCAAAGATTAAAAGTAAGTTCAATTGATACAAATGTCATATTCCTTAGACTACCAAAGGGATCTACAAAATATCCTCTACCTTTGCATTGTTCTACACATCAGAGGTAATCAAGGAAGCATGTGTTTGGTGGGGACTGGGATAGGAATCTTTACTGCAGTGGCTCTTAATCCTGGACGCACATTAGAATATCTGGAGAGCTTTCACTAAGTACTAGTGTTCTAAATTAATGTAAGTTCTTAGAGTAGTGGTACTTCTCGGGGGAAAAAGAGAGAAAAAATCAGAGTGGGGCAAAAGAGGGAACTTCTGAGTAGTGACAATGTTCCGTTTCTTGATCTAAATGATTTCATCAGTGTGCTTAGTGTGGAAAAAATTCAGCAAGTTGTATGCTTATGTGCACTTATATGTCCATACAGATAAGTTTTGTATATATTATGCTTCAATAAAAATTAAAAAAAAAAAAGTATGTGCACAGATTTCCCTCAGTTAAAATGACTCGGCATCTCTGGGAGTGGGGCCTGGCCATGGTTACTTTTTTTTTTTCCCATGGGCAGGCACTGGGAATCAAGCCCAGGTCTCTGGCATGGCAGGTGAGAACTCTGCCTACTGAGCCACTGTGGCCTGCCCCATAATTCCTTTTTTAAAAGCTCCCCCAGTAACTCCAATTGCAGCTAGGAGTGAAAATGACTTCTCTAATGAATCACAAATTTATTCATTAATATATTCATTCAGTCATCCATGAGCATTAGTGACAATTACTATATATGCTGAGGATATAAAGATAAATAAGGACATAGTCCTAAAGGAGTTCTAAAGGAGGTAAGAGATAGGCAAACCATTAAATTCCATGTGGTAGATACAAGCAAGTTACTGAGAAGTTCCAGAGGAGACAGTGATTGGTCAAAGGATTCATTCATTTCTTTATTCATTCATTTATACAAATATGTGGGTAACTACAGACTTTGGAGATACAAACATAAATGAACACAATCTCTGCGATTAAGAAAGAGTTCAGGGGTACACAAAAAAGGAAAAAAAAGTATAATCTAATGTCATAAATACTATCAGAGAAGTATGAGAAAGGTTCCATGGAACCTAGAAAAAGAATACCAAGGAAAAGCCTATGGAATCAGAGAAAATATTACCAAGTTGCTGACCTTAGAGCTGCGATGATATGTACTTGAGTTAGTCGAGTAGTAGTGTGGATAAAAATCAGTATTTTAGAGGCTACTTCTTAAACATTGAGGTACATAGAAATCACCTGGGGATCTCGTTAAATTGCAGATCCTATCCAGAAAGCGTGTGTTGGGGCCTGAGACTCAGCATTTCTAACAAGTTCCTAGAGTGATACGGATGCTACTGGTGCCCAGATCACAATTATGTAGCAAGATTATTGGGGGAAATAAGCTACAAGAGAAAAAAAGAGATAGAAAATGTCAAATCCTATAGCAATCCCCAAGAAAAACTAAAATGGAAAATCAGCCATTACACTTATCAATTAGATGGCTTTAATGAGAGCAGTTTCAGTGGAGTGGTAAAAGAAAATCCAGAAATAAATGGAAAGTGAGGACGTAGCTATAGGAAATCATAAACGAGTTGCTTTTGTTCTTACTTCTGAATGACAGGAGAGGCTTAAGCCTATTCACAAACTGAAGGTAAGGAACCAGAGAAGAGAGCATACTGAAGATAAAAGAGAGTATAGAATCATTTTGAATGGGTAGTAGGATTCCTCTTCCTTTAAAGCAGAGGAAGAAGAACTGGTTTGAAAAGAGCTGGGGCAAAAAAGAAAACAGTTAAGAACTGAAGAAGTTTACTCCTATTTTGCAAAACAGGAAGCCAGCTGGGTGATCTGCTGAGAGATTTGAAGCAAACACTGCAGGAAGTGCATAAAGAAAGAAGTAGGAGGGCATAGCTGAGGCTCAAAACTAAGAAATCCATAGTGATACAAATTTGTGAATGGATGAATGATTCTGATCATCAGTATTCAACAGTCCAGGTATAGACACAGAAAAGGTGTGCTGGGGGGAAAAAGAGAGTAGGGCTGACATATTTAGAAAAAGGAAAAGGCAAGAGAAAAAAAATCTAGAGAAGTCAGAATACGTATAATAAAAGAAAAGAAATGAGAAGCTCAGAGGAGTTTGGGATTTCCTGCCCCCCTGAACTCCTAAGTACATCTCAGGGAACAATTAGGGACATCGCTGAGAATACATTATAAGGGGAAGATTCCACTGTATCTAAATTTATTGAAAATTTCATTGTTAAATGTGACTCCCCAATTGAAATATTAAGTACTCAATCTGCTAGTAGGTTTAATATTCAAAGTGCAAAGTTTTAAAAGATCTTTAAGAGATTCTAGATGTTTCTTTACCAATAGAAGCAATACCATAAACTATCAATGAAATTATACTTTGATTTGTTCTTTCCCTAATGAATTGGTACACTAATCTACTCCTTACTGCTCAAATCAGAACATAACCAAACGATAATAGAATACTTCACGCATTTCCAGGTGAGAAGTTTGTACATATCAAGAGCATTGATTTTGTATAGATAATGACGGCATACTGACATTCTATCTGGCTGGCAGCTAGAACCACTATAACAATTTAGACTGAGCAGTGACTTTTCTTTAAATATAATTTTTTTATTACAATATATATTTTTGAGACTCTTATAGGTTTCTCTTTCCTTCTTTTTTTTAAACCATAAAATTAAATCTAGATATATAAACTACAGTGAAGCTGGAATAACTGACCAAAAGTACTACTGATTTTGTAAATTTCCTAAACTCAAAAATAAGTGTCTATGAGGCACTCATGAAAATTTCCAGCCTAGAGACAAAACTATGTATTTCCTTTGAAATGCTGTACTTTTACCTTCATCCTGATAACTTATTTTTCTTTTACTTTTCCTGGTAGGGAGGAGAGATAGGATGAAGGAGGGAGGTAGGAAAATATGAATGCTGAAAACGTGAGGAACAGTTATAAATAAATGTTCCGTGCTTCCATCATTAATAAAGTTTAATTTTGCCAATTATTTTTATCTAAGAGAATCCAATAGTGTCCACAATACTCATATTTACCTCAAATCTCTAAGACACCTTCGAAAATTAAATAAGAAAAGTAGCCTACAAAAAAACTACTAGAGCTAATAAATGAATTCAGATAAGTAGCAGAGCATGAGATCAAGACACAAAAATTAATGGTGCTTCAAATCATCAGCAATGAACAAATCCGAAAAATAAATCATGAGAACTCTACTTACAATAGAAACAAAAACAAAATATCTAGGAATAAATTTAACCAACGATGTAAAGGTCTTTTGCACAAAAAACCTACAAATCATTACTGAAATAAATCAAAGACTTAAATAAATGGAAAGACATTCCATGTTCATGGATTGAAAGACTTCATATTATTAAGATGTCAATATTACCCAAAGTGATTTACAGGCACAACATAATCTCCATCAAAATTCTGACAACCTTCTTTTGCAGAAATGGAAAGCTCCTTATCAAAATTATATGGAAGGGCCCTCCCACGCACACGGCTTCCAGGGCCGGCTGGGAGCCTCGGATCGGCAGTTCCCCAAGCCGCGGCGGCCGGCAACCGGAGCCCCTCCCACACACGCAACTTCCTGGGCCGGCTGGGAGCCACGGATGGGTGGTTATCCAAGCCGCGGTGGCTGGCGCCCCTCCCCCACGCGTGGCTTCCCGGGCCGGCTGGGAGCCTCGGATCAGCAGTTCCCCAAGCGGCCGGTGACCCTCCCCCACAGGCGACTTCCTGGAGGGAAAGGAAAGAGTCTCCAACAGTAGTAGAGACTGAGTCCAACCTAACACCAATAGCGGCATTAATGAACAACTTCTGACTACTAAAAATAGGCCCTCAGCTCAGGCAAAACTGATCAAGGTGGAAGTCGCATATTGGGCTAACTGAAAAAGAGGAAAGGGGGCAAAACAGAGACTTCTGCGGCTGTTTCTGCGGAAGCTTGGTTGCCTCTGGGCTCAACACTGGGATTACACAGGTTGCAACTGCCCCGAACGCAGAGGCGGGCTGCTTTCAGGGCTCTCTACCACCGGAACCTTCCCCGCGGGAGGGGTGAAACGCAACTCAGGTGGAATCCCTCTCTCAAGGAATTCAGATCCCAGGACTTCACAATTTGAAGTCATTAAAACCAACCTACAACCTTTCCTCTGTCTCTACCACACACCCAGAAGCGAGAGTCGTCCAAAGTTAAAGGAGCCAAAACATCTTTTGCTGGTGGGACCCGCAGACAAACAAGCACCACATACTGGGTAGGATCAGAAAAACAGAGCCCAGAGACTTCACAGGAAAGTCTTTCAACCTGCTGGGTCCCACACTCAGGGAAATCTGATTAAATGCCCAGACGTCAGCAAAAAATAACAAATCACACCAGAAAAATTGAAGATATGGCCCAGTCAAAGGAAAAAACCAATAGCTCAAATGAGATACAGGAGCTGAGACAACTAATTTGGAACATACGAATAGAAATGGAAAACCTCTTCAAAAACCAAATCAACAAATTGAGGGAGGACATGAAGAAGGCATGGGATGAACAAAAATAAGAAACAGATGTCCGAAAAAACAAATCACAGAACTTATGGGGATGAAAGATGCAGTAGAAGAGATGAAAAAAACAATGGAAACCTACAATGGTAGATTTAAAGAGACAGAGGCTAGAATTAGTGAACTGGAGGATAGAACATCTGAAATGCAAAAAGAAACAGAAACTATAGGGAAAAGAACGGAAAAATTTGAGCAGGGGCTCAGGGAACTGAATGATAATATGAAGCGTACAAATATACGTGTTGTGTGTGTCCTAGAAGGAGAAGGGAAGGAAAAAGGAGGAGAAAAACTAATGGAGGAAATTATCACTGAAAATTTCCAAACTCTTATGAAAGACCTAAAATTACAGATCCAAGAAGTGCAGCACACCCCAAAGAGAATAGATCCAAATAGACGTTCTCTAAGACACTCACTAGTTAGAATGTCAGAGGTCAAAGAGAAAGAGAGGATCTTGAAAGCAGCAAGAGAAAAACAATCCATCACATACAAGGGAAACCCAATAAGACTATGTGTAGATTTCTCCGCAGAAACCATGGAAGCAAGAAGAGAGTGGGATGATATATTTAAATTACTAAAAGAGAAAAACTGCCAACCAAGAATTCTATATCCAGCAAAATTGTCCTTCAAAAATGAGGGAGAAATTAAAACATTTTCAGACAAAAAGTCACTGAGAGAATCTGAGACCAAGAGACCAGCTCTGCAAGAAATACTAAAAGGAGCACTAGAGTCAGATACGAAAAGACAGAAGAGAGAGGTATGGAGAAGAGTGTAGAAAGAAGGAAAATCAGATATGATATTGATAATACAAAACGCAAAATGGTAGAGGAAAGTATTACCCAAAAGTAATAGCACTAAATGTTAACGGACTGAATTCCCCAATCAAAAGACATAGATGGCAGAATGGATTAAAAAACAGGATCCTTCTACATGCTGTCTACAAGAAACACATCTTAGACCCAAAGATAAACATAGGTTGAAAGTGAAAGGTTGGGAAAAGATATTTCATGCAAATAACAACCAGAAAAGAGCAGGAGTGGCTATACTAATATCCAACAAATTAGGCTTCAAATGTAAAACAGTTAAAAGAGACAAAGAAGGATACTATCTACTAATAAAAGAAACAATTACACAAGAAGACATAACAATCATAAATATTTACGTACCGACAGAATGCCCCAAAATACGTGAGGAATACACTGCAATTACTGAAAAGGGAAATAGACACATCTACCATAATAGCTGGAGACTTCAATTCCCCACTCTCATCAATGGACAGAACATCTAGACAGAGGATCAATAAAGAAACAGAGAATTTGAATATTACAATAAATAAGCTAGACTTAACAGACATTTATAGGACATTACACCCGACAACAGCAAGATACACCTTTTTCTCAAGTGCTCATGGATCATTCTCAAAGATAGACCATATGCTGGGTCACAAAGCAAGTCTGAACAAATTTAGAAAGATTGAAATCATACACAACACTTTCTCGGATCATAAAGGAATGAAGTTGGAAATCAATAATAGGCGGAGTGCCAGAAAATTCACAAATACGTGGAGGCTCAACAACACACTCTTAAACAACCAGTGGGTCAAGGAAGAAATTACAAGAGAAATTAGTAAATATCTCGAGGCGAATGAAAATGAAAACACAACATATCAAAACCTATGGGACACAGCAAAGGCAGTGCTAAGAGGGAAATTTATTGCCCTAAATGGCTATATCAGAAAAGAAGAAAGGGCAAAAATTTGGGAATTAACTGTCCACTTGGAAGAACTGGAGAAAGAACAGCAAACTAATCCCAAAGCAAGCAAAAAGAAAAAAATAACAAAGATTAGAACAGAAATAAATGAAATTGAGAACATGAAAACAATAGAGAAAATCAATAAGACCAGAAGTTGGTTCTATGAGAAAATCAACAAGATTCATGGGCCCTTAGCAAGACTGACAAAAAGAAGAAGAGAGAGGATGCAAATAAATAAGATCAGAAATGGAAGAGGAGACATAACCATTGACCTCACAGAAATAAAGGAAGTAATAACAGGATACGATGAACAACTTTACACTAATAAATACAACAATGTAGATGAAATGGACAAGTTCCTAGAAAGGCATGAGCAACCAACTCTGACTCAAGAAGAAATAGACGACCTCAACAAACCAATCACATGTAAAGAAATTGAATCAGTCATTCAAAAGCTTCCTAAAAAGAAAAGTCAGGACCAGACGGCTTCACATGTGAATTCTACCAAACATTCCAGAAAGAATTAGTACCAACCCTGCTCAAACTCTTCAAAAAAATTGAAGTGCAGGGAAAGCTACCTAATTCATTCTATGAAGCCAACATCACCCTCATACCAGAACCAGGCAAAGATATTACAAAAAAAGAAAACTATAGACCAATCTCTCTAATGAATATAGATGCAAAAATCCGCAACAAAATTCTAGCAAATCGAATCCAGCAACACATTAAAAGAATTATACATCATGACCAAGTAGGATTCATCCCAGGTATGCAAGGATGGTTCAACATAAGAAAATCAATTAATGTAATACACCATATCAACAAATCAAAGCAGAAAAATCACATGATCATCTCAATTGATGCAGAGAAGGCATTTGACAAGATTCAACATCCTTTCCTGTTGAAAACACTTCAAAGGAAAGGAATACAAGGGAACTTCCTTAAAATGATAGAGGGAATATATGAAAAACCCACAGCTAATATCATACTCAATGGGGAAAAATTGAAAACTTTCCCCCTAAGATCAGGAACAAGACAAGGATGTCCATTATCACCACTATTATTCAACATCGTGTTGGAGGTTCTACCCAGAGCAATTAGACAAGAAAAAGAAATACAAGGCATCAAAATTGGAAAGGAAGAAGTAAAACTATCACTGTTTACAGACGATATGATACTATACGTTGAAAACCCGGAAAAATCCACAGCAAAACTACTAGAGTTAATAAATGAGTACAGCAAAGTAGCAGGTTACAAGATCAACATTCAAAAATCTGTAGTGTTTCTATACACTAGCAATGAACAAGCTGAGGGGGAAATCAAGAAACGAATTCCATTTACAATTGCAACTAAAAGAATAAAATACTTAGGAATAAATTTAACTAAAGAGACAAAAGATCTATACAAAGAAAACTACAAAAAAACTGTTAAAAGAAATCACAGAAGACCTAAATAGATGGACGGGCATACCGTGTTCATGGATTGGAAGACTAAATATAGTTAAGATGTCAATCCTACCTAAATTGATTTACAGATTCAATGCAATACCAATCAAAATCCCAACAACTTATTTTTCAGAAATAGAAAAACCAATAAGCAAATTTATCTGGAAGGGCAGGGTTCCCCGAATTGTTAAAAGTATCTTGAGGGAAAAAAACGAAGCTGGAGGTCTCACGCTGCCGGACTTGAAGGCATATTATGAAGCCACAGTGGTCAAAACAGCATGGTACTGGCATAAAGATAGATATATCGACCAATGGAATCGAATAGAGTGCTCAGATATAGACCCTCTCATCTATGGACATTTGATCTTTGATAAGGCAGTCAAGCCAACTCACCTGGGACAGAACAGTCTCTTCAATAAACGGTTCTCAATAAATAGAGAACTGGATATCCATATGCAAAAGAATGAAAGAAGACCCGTATCTCACACTCTATACAAAAGTTAACTCAAAATGGATCAAAGATCTAAACATTAGGTCTAAGACCATAAAACAGTTAGAGGAAAATGTAGGGAGATATCTTATGAAACTTACAATTGGATTCGGTTTTATGGCCCTTAAACCTAAAGCAAGAGCACTGAAGAAAGAAAGAAAGAAATGGGAACTCCTCAAAATTAAACACTTTTGTGCATCAAAGAACTTCATCAAGGGTGGGCCGCGGTGGCTCAGCGGGCAAAGTGCTTGCCTGCTATGCCGGAGGACCTCGGTTCGATTCCCGGCCCCAGCCCATGTAACAAATACGGAGAAACAGAATACAATAAAACAAGAAAATGTTTAAAGATGTTTCCCTTTCTTCCTTCCTTCCTTCCTTCTATCCTTCCTTCCTTCTCTCTGTCTTTCCTTAAAAAAAAAAAAAAAAGAACTTCATCAAGAAAGTAGAAAGACAGCCTACACAATGGGAGACAATATTTGGAAATGACATAGCAGATAAAGATCTAATTTCCAGAATTTATAAAGAGATTGTTCAACAAAAAGACAGCCAACCCAATTACAAAATGGGAAAAGGACTTGAACAGATGCCTCTCAGGAGAGGGAATACAAATGACCAAAAGGCACATGAAGAGATGCTCAATGTCCCTGTCCATTAGAGAAATGCAAATCAAAACCACAATGAGATATCATCTCACACCCACCAGAATGGCCATTATCAACAAAACAGAAAATGACAAGTGCTGGAGAGGATGCGGAGAAAGAGGCACACTTATCCACTGTTGGTGGGAATGTCAAATGGTGCAACCACTGTGGAAGGCAGTTTGGCGGTTCCTCAAAAAACTGAATATAGAATTGCCATGACCCAGCAATATCATTGCTAGGGTCTACTCAGAGGACTTAAGGGCAAAGACACAAACAGACATTTGCACACCAATGTTTATAGCAGCATTATTTACAATTGCAAAGAGATGGAAACAGCCAAAATGTCCATCAACAGACGAGTGGCTAAACAAACTGTGGTATATACATACGATGGAATATTATGCAGCTTTAAGACAGAATAAACTTATGAAGCATGTAATAACATGGATGGACCTAGAGAACATGCTGAGTGAGACTAGCCGAAAACTAAAGGACAAATACTGTATGGTCCCATTGATGTGAACCGACATTAGAGAATAAACTTGGAATATGTCATTGGTAACAGAGACCATCAGGAGTTAGAAATAGGGTAAGATAATGGGTAATTGGAGCTGAAGGGATACAGACTGTGCAACAGGACTGGATACAAAAACTCAAAAATGGACAGCACAATACTACCTAATTGTAATGTAATTATGTTAAAACACTAAATGAAGCTGCATCTGAGCTATAAAAAAAAAAAAAAAGAAAATCATATGGAAGGGGCAGACAGCGATGGCACAGTGCAGAACTCTCACCTGCCATGCTGGAGACCTGGGTTTGATTCCCGGTGCCTACTCATGGAAAGAAAAAAAAAAGCATATAGAAGGACAAGGGGCCCCAAACAGCTAAAATCACCTTGAAAAAGGACAAAGTGTGAGAACTCATACTTTCCAATTTCAAAACTTATCACACACCTACAATAATCAAAACAGTGTGGTATTGACACAAGGCCAATTGAATAGAATTGAGCATTCAGATAAATCCTACCTTTTACAGCCAAATGATTTTTAACAAAGATGCCAAATACAGTCAATGGGGAAAGAACAGACTCTTCAACAAACGGTGTTAGGAAAACTGGACATTCACGTACGAAAGAATGAAAATGGATCCCTACCTTGTACTATATGCAAAAATTAACTCAAAATGTATCAACACCAGGCCCATGAACTTCCCAAAAAACAAACAAAAAAACAAATAAAATTCAATAAATGGTGCTGCCAAAACAGGATATTCACATGGAAAAAGAATCAACTGTGACCCCTGCCATACAGCATACAGAAACTAAAAATGGATCAACAATCTAACAATCAGAGTTAAAACGATAAAACTCTTAGAGGAGAACTTGGGAACATCCTCAGGACCTCTTCTCAGGCAATGGATGCTTAAAAGCATGAGAACTAAAGGAAAAAATAGGTAAATGGGACTTAAACAAAATTTAAAATTGTGTGCATCAAAGGACATTATCAAGAAAAGGAACACACAACCTACAGAATGAGAGAAGATATTTGAAAACCATATATCTGATAAGTGTTTAACAACCAGAATATATAAAGAGTTCCTACAATTCAACATCAAAAAGACAAACCACCCAATAAAAAAATGGGCAAAGGACTTGAATTTCACCAAAGAAGATATACAAATGGCCAATAAGCACATGAAAAGATGTTCAACATCATTAGCCATTAAGGAAATACATATTGAAACCACAGTGAGGTACCACCTCACACCCACAAGAATGACTATTATTAAAAAAACATTATAGTAGTTGGCAAGGATGCAAAGATATAGGAACCTTAGCACATTGTTAGTGGAAATGGTGTAACCACTGTGGAAAACAGTTTGGCAATTCCTCGAAAAGCTAATTATAGTACTACCATATTGATCCACTGAGTCCACTTTTAGGTATATTCCCGAAAGAATTGAAAACAGGGACTTGAAAACATAGTTATACACCAATATTCAAAGCAACATTATTCACAATAGCCAAAAGTTAAAAGCAACCCAAATGTCCATTAGCAGACAAACAATATGTGATCTATACAAAATGTGATACATACATGAAATGTAATAATAGGCAGTCTTAAAGAGGAATAAAGTACGAATGCATGCCACTACATGGATAAGCCTTAAAGTTATCATATTGAGTGAAGTCAGACACAATGGAACAGATACTATATAATTCCAGTAATATGAAATAGCTACAGTATGAAAATTCATATAGAAAGTATAGTATAGATTAAAGGGTATGAAAATTCATATAGAAAGTATAGTATAGATTAAAGGGGAGCAGGTAATGGGCAGTCAATGCATAAAGAGTACAAAGTTTCTGTCTGGGATGACAGGAAAGTTCTGAGAAAGTTCTGGTGGTGAGAGCAGCACAACATTGTAAATGTGATTAATCTCACTGAATTGCATGCTTGAGAATGGTTGAAATGGGAAAGTTCATGTTGCATATATGTTTTCACAATTTACAAAAGAGAGTGAGACTTAAGAGACAATGACAATTAAATACAAACATGGTCATGGCCTTGATCTAATAACAGACGAGAAAATGCCCAAAAGGACATTATTGGGAATATATAGAAAAAATCAGAATATAGACTATAAGCTTTAAATACAATGTTCAATTTCTTAAGTTTGATAACTATACATAAGGTAGGTTACATAAGTGATTATCTTTGTGCTCAGGAAACGTATATGGCAGTGTCAAGTATTCTAGGAGCATGACATATACAACCTATTCTCAAATAGTTTAGAAAACAGAGAGAGAAATAACTCATTTAAATTCCTGGTGCTATCACTATAGTAAGATATTTCATACTCAGTCAAAATACCAGAGTTGAAGGCTTAAGATATACATAAGTGTAATTTAGATAAATATTTATTTAATCTATTAAAGCTTCAAAACTGTAATTTTTTTGCATTATAAATAAACCAAATCTTTTTAAAGTGCATAATTCTTAAAAATCAGAAAGCACATGCTCTAATACAGAAAAAAACAAAAACATCATGTATCCTTGATTATATTCATGATTGACTAAAAATTACAGTGCTGATGCAAGGATTGTCAACTCCATCCCTCAGAAGTGTGCATATGGATTCCTAAAATCTTTAATCAATGTATCCAAACTTAACTAATTTATTAATTATCCAAACTTAATTAATGAATCCAAACTTAAATAAATTATTAAACAGTGATTATTTGAGCCCTAGGTAAATGTTGTTATAAATAGGGTGTTAAAGATAACTGAATTCAAAAGTTTATACCTTCAGTGGAAATTTCTAGAGAATATTTTTATTTCTGGTTATATACAGGAAAAAATTAAGTGAGCTATATACAATGACAACACAGAGAATGCTTTTGTGTGTGGTTATTATTTTTATGAGGTTGGGAAATCTGACAGAAAATGCTATGGACATGTAGTTACATCTATCTTATCCTCAAATGTAGGCCATCCAAATAAAACAAATAGCATTAATTTTTAAAGCAAGATGTATACCATCTTGCTTTAAAAATTTATGTAAAATGTATACCAAAAAGTTTTAATAATATAATAAAGGAAAGGAGAGAGTTTTTCAATTAAGTTGAATTTCAAGAGAATTCAATGTTGTCACAAAAACACCAGACAATGAACTTTTCAGCATTTACTAAAATTTCTTTTATGATACCACTGAGATTACAAGGGGTAAACAGCACTGGGTAAACTGGGGCATTCACTTGAAAAGATACTGAAGAATGTTTTTAGGCCCATACATTTTATTAAGTGTCTCTTTTCTTTCTATAAACTTAGTCACTGCTCTCATCGATATTAAACAAACACAACCTTTCACATGTAGCTAATACGTGTTTACCCTAGATTAAAAAATTTAGAGAGCCTTTAAAACCTGGTTTATTTTCTTTTAGACCCCAATAGGCTAATCTGCACAACTGGTATATATATTAAAATATTATGAAAAATTGGTTGACTAAAGGACTCAATCTTATTTAAAAATGAAATACGTAATGAAAAAGTTTATTAAAACTGTGATACCTATACAGCAATGGACTCACCTGCGACTGAATGATTTCTTTTCCATTTCTCCCTCGCCTGCTGATTTAACATTTGCACTTGTGTCTTTTTTTAACTTTTTCACAATTCGTTCTCTCATCAGATTCTTCTCATCACCATCATGTTCTGCGCTTTCATCTTCTCCATCCTGCAGAAATTGAAACTGAATATTAGTAAGGCACTACATTTCTCCCTTTTACTTTCATTGGTTCATTTTAGACGCTCCTCATTACATTCTAGGGCAGGTTTGTATTTTGTTCTGTTTTTTTCTTGGTTTGGCTTGAAGGATCTGCTCCAGGTGGGAATACCCTTGAGGTTTACTCTGGGTCCATTACAGGATACCTGGGTTGTTTGCTCAATTTACGCTGAGTCCCTCTACACAGCACAGATCTGCTGCCTCTGCTTCACCCAGGATAGTGCGACTACATTTCTGACTATATCCCAATGGGAATGTGGCTTCTGGAGATGGCTGGCATACTGACCTCAACCAAAGATTACTTCAAATAATGGAGGTGTAGGTTGAGAAGCTGATATTTATTCTGACTATCTAAATCACAGCAATTTTTCCTCTTCTCAAAATCCTCCAATGGCTCCCCAACTCACTCAAAGTCCTATACAATTTGTACCTCTCTGATATAATCTCCTAAACTCCACTCCAGCCATACTGGCCAAATTCCTATTCTCAAACACCAGGAATACCTCTGCCTCAGGATCTCTGGAGCTGTTGTTCTCTCCAGCCTAGAATACTCTTCTTGCAGATGTCTGCATTGCTTGCTCTTTCATCTCTTTCAGGTCTTTGCTTAAATGTTACCTTCTCAGTGATGCTTTTCTTGATAACCTTATTAAAATGGCAACACCACCTACCCACCTCCAATATACTCTATTCTCCTTCCCTGGTTTATTCCAGGAAGCTTATCACCCATATGACATACTATCAATTTTAACTGTTTACGTGTTTATTATCTCTCTCTCACCATTAGTGTAAGCACTCCATGAGGGTTAAAATTCTGGCCTGCCTTGTTTACTGCTGTTGTCTCCAACTTTCAAAATGGTTTTCAGCACTAACAGAGGGAAGAGTGAAGGGGAGACAGGAGAAGGGAGGAAAGTGAGAGGGGAGAAAAGGAAGAGGAAAGAACTATCCCAAGGAGGTCATTTTCTCTCACAATTCTTTGATCAGGCAAGTTGTGGTTAGGCTGGATTCTTAACTGGATGCTTGTGGACCCCTAGAACAAAAGAAAGACACTACCCTTTCTTTTGTACCATCTAACAATTTGCCCAAACCAAAACCTTGTGGTTGTCTTAGACTACTCCTTCTCCCTCGCCTCATAGTATGAAATCAGTCCCTCCCATATCTCTTTAAAGCGTATCTTCATGCTATCTCAGAGCTATCATCTTACATCAAGCTCTCCTCCTATAAAAGTTTTCTAATTGGTCTCCTTGCCTTTAGCTTATTTCCTCTTACCTGTTCTTTATAAAACTACCATGTTGATCTTCCTAAAATGCAAAGTTGATCCTAACACCCTTCTTTTTTTTTTATTAGTGAAGTTACAGGTATACAGAAAAATTGTGCTGAAAAAATACAGTCCCCATATATCACACCAGGCATTAATGTGGTACATTTGTTACAATACATGAAAGAAAATTTTTATAATCATACTATTTACTATAGTCCATTGCTTACAACAGAGTTGATGAGCTGTTTGTGTTGTATAGTCCTATGGCTGTTTTCTTTAGAAATTTTATTCTATTAACATATATACAAGCTAAAAATTTCCCTCTTAAAACAACATTCAAGGGCGGGCCGCGGTGGCTCAGCAGGCAAAGTGCTTGCCTGCTATGCCGGAGGACCTCGGTTCGATTCCCGGCCCCAGCCCATGTAACAAAAACGGAGAAACAGAATACAATAAAACAAGAAAATGTTTGAAAGATGTTTCCCTTTCTTCCTTCCTTCCTTCCTTCTATCCTTCCTTCCTTCTCTCTGTCTTTCCTTTAAAAAAAAAAAAAAAAAAAAAAAAAAAAAAAACAACATTCAAGAATGTAATTTAGTGCTATTAAGCAGATTCCCAATGTTAGCACCCTTTTTTTAAACTAACATCCTTCATCTGTTCCTTATTACTTTTAGGATGAAACTAAAACACCTCACCATGGCCTCTGAAGCCCTGTGATACCTGGCCTCTGTCTTACTATTCAGTCTCATGCCATTCTCCTCGCTGTCACTATGCGCCACTTATGCTGGCCTGTTTTCAGCTCCTGGAACACAGCCAATTCGCTCCTATTTCAGAGCTTTTTATACATATCGTTCCCTCTACCTTCAACACGCTCCTCCTTGCTCTTCACAAGGCAGGTTTTCCTCAGCTGGTGGGTGCATATATATTTGTAACTATTATGTCTTCTTGTTGAATTGTCCCCTTTATCAGTACATGATGACCTCGTTATCTGTTTTTCACTTAAGTGCCTTTTATCTGATATTAATATATCTGCCTCAGCTCTCCCTTAGTTACTATTTGCATGATATATTTTTACCAGCCTTTCACTTTCAGCCTACTTGTATCTTAGAATTAAATTTGAGTCTCTTATAAACAGCATAAAGTTAGGCCATGCACTTATTCATTCTGCCGATTCTGCCTTCTGACTCGAAAGTTGAATCCATTTTCATTTAGTCAGTGCTGATAATGCAGGACTTGCCTCTACCTTTTTCCTATTCAGCCTTTGTACGCCGTTTCTGCCTCTCAGTTCTTCTGTTATTGTCTACGTTTATTTATATTTATTTGATTTCTTGTGCTGTTACATACTGAGTGCCTTCTCTTTTCTATTTGGGTATTTATCTATTTTTCTTTGCAGTTACCATGGGGTTAAAATTTAACACCCTAAATATTTAACAATCATATTTGGTTTGATACCAAGTGAACTTCAGCAGCACTCACATATACATTTCCTACAGGCCTCTGTCCCCTAAGTATCCTTTTTATACTTGTTACCATCTATACCTTTGCATATTTTATGTCCAAAATCATAGACTTAGCATTACTTTTTATGTATTTGCATTTTAGCATCTATAGATAAGAACTGGAATTTTGTACCAAACAATATACTACAATGACACTGGCATTCATAATTACTCAAATGGCTACCTTTACTGCAGGTCTTCATTCCTTTATGCTGCTTTGACACAAGGTCTAGTGCCCTTTCCTTTCAGTCTGAAGAACTCCCTTTAGCACTGCTTGTAGGTAGGTCTAGTGGTGATGAACTCCCTCAGCTTTTGTTTATCTGGGAATGTCTTAATCTATCCCTCATTTTTGATAGAAATTCCCACTCTAGAAAATTCTTGGTTGGCAGTTGTTTTTTCTTTTAGCAATTTTAAGTATTTCAGCGCACTGCCTTCCCACTTCCATGGTTTTTGATATGAAATCATCACTCAATATAATTGGGACTCCCATATACATAATCACTTTCAGGACTAATCACTTTCAGAACTCTCTCCTTGTCCTTTATATTCAGTAGTTTGATCATTATATGATAGGATATGTTTTTCTTCATGTTTATCCTGTTTGGTGTTCTCTGGGCTTTTTGGAAGTGCACATTCACGTGTTTTGCTAAGTTTGGGAAGTTCTTCATTATTTCTTTGACTATTCCTTCTGCCCTTTTGTCTTTTTTCTACTTCTGGAACTCCCTTAGTGTATCTATTGGTATATATGATAGCATCCCAGGGGCATCTTGGGGTACTTTCAATTTTTATAATACTATTTTTTCTCCTCATCCTGACTCACTTCAATTGTCTTGTCTTCAAATCTGCTGATCCTTTCTTCTTGTTAGCTCCAACCTGCCTTTAAAATCCTTCTAGGAATATTTCTTTTCAGTTATTGTGGCTGTCACGGTCAGGTTCATGTGTCAACTTGGCCAAGTGGTGGTGCCTGTTTGTCTGGTTGGGCAAGTGCTGGCCTGTCTGTTGCAATGAGGACATTTCATAGAATTAAATCATGATCATGTCAGCTGCATCCACAGCTGATTCCATTTGTAATCAGCCAGGGGAGTGTCTTCTGCAATGAATGATGCTCAATCTAATTACTGGAAGCCTTTTAAGGAGGATTCAGAAGAGACAGGCTCTCTTCCTGCTTCGGCTGGTGAGCCTCTCCTGTGCAGTTCATCCAGACCCTCCTTCGGAATCATCGGCTTCACAGCCTGCCCTGAGGATTTTGGACTCTGTGTTTCCGTGGTCACGTGAGACACTTTTATGAATTTTATATTTGCAAGTATTCCCTGTTGATTCTGTTTCTCTAGAGAAACATAACTAATACAGTCGTCTTCAGTTATTATGGTTCCTCTTTAAAATTTCAGTCTCTTTGCTAAGATTCTCAGATTGCTCAGTCATTGCTTTCCTGATATCCTTTAGTTATTTCTTTGTATTTTCCTTCATCTCCTTGAGTATTTTTAGGATCATTTTTTTAAAGGCTTTGTTCAGTATATTCACATTTGGTCTTTTTTTGGAGTTATCCACATTTGGTCTTTTTTTTTTGGTATTTTCTAGATTTTTTATCATCTTCTGTTGCTGGATGGGCCGTCATCACCTGTTTCTTTGTTTGTCTTGTACTCTTGTTGCACACTGAACATTTTGATATTTTAAAATGTTTATTCTGGGATTTGTTGTCTGAAATGTCTCTTTCTTGATTTTGTAACCAGCTTGTGATAAGACAAAGATTTTCTTGAGCTTCAGCCTTCCTATCAATAATATCTGCCTAAGGCAAATGCAGAATACAGGGTTTCCCCTGTCTTTCTATGCCTGTGTCTTGTCTTGGTTATTTTGCTTGATGTTTTGGAGTTCCCCTGTTTACAAGAGTTTGGCTATCCCTTCTGTTTCCCAAGAGACAGACCTCCCTCTCCTGGGTATTAGAAACTGTCAAGCATTTGTCCCATGTTGTCCACTTCTATTGATTCTTTTCTGTTTGTTTGTTTTGTATGCTGTATGGTAAGGTCACATTTCATTCTATTTCCATGTCAGTATCCTGTTATTGCAGCATCATTTGTTGAGTTTTTGTTTGTTTGCTTGCTTGTTTGTTTGTTTTGGGAAGTACATGGGCCAGGAATCGAACCCAGGCTCCTGCATGGCAGACGAGAATTCTACCACTGAACTACCCTTCCACCCTTTATTCTTATACTCTTTTATTGTCTTAGCTGCTTTTACCTGGAGAGTAAATTCTGGGAGATAAGGCACACTAAAGGGGACTTTCCCAAGTCGTTCATTCCCAGTTGAAACAGGGCCAAGATCCCATGAAGGGTGCACAGACCAGTTCCAAAGCACCTTAAAAAGGGGAATAGGAGCCTCCTTCACAGCTCCCCAAAGCTGAGCAATCCTAGCTTAGACAGCAAATGAAGCACTTCAATTAACTATTCCCCAGAGCCCTGAGAAAGTGTAGAGTTTTAAGTCTCCTCTGCTGTAGCTGGAGGGCAAGCTGAAACAATGGCTGCAGTTGCCTCTGTCTGAGGTGGGTTGAAACAATGAAATGGCTGCCCTAAGAGCCAGATCCAAAATCACTCATCACAAGCCATCATCAGTAATTGGCTGTGATACCCCAGGTCTTGGGGAAGAACGCTTTTATGTCCCTTTCTGTCGCCAGTGAGCTGGACAGGGACTGGGCTCCATGGCAACCTGCTATAAGAGTGGGATGGGTGCTGATAGTCACCATGCAGAGAGAGAAATTTACTATTCTTTACTACAATTTATCAGCCTCTTTCTCCTGTTCTTCCCTAGATGCTTACAGTGTACTTTTGGCCTCCAGAGTGTCGAAATAGTTGTTTCAGACAGTTCCTGCCTGCTTAATAGTCGTTCTGGTGGAAGGACTAAATCCTAGAGCTCCGTACTCCTCTATCTTCCCACCATCCTTGGATATTTGAATTTTGAGCATTCAAGGAATATTACGGGGGGAGGAGGGGAGCACGCTAGAAATTCATCTATGATACATAATTCCAATTTGGTAGGGAATTACAAACACAACCATTTGGAAAGAAATATTCCAAGATCAAAATAAATGATTTGTATTCTTCAAAACTTTCCATTTTTTTTCAAAATGTTAAATATAGATAATTACAAATTAACATGCATTAGTTTAAAAGGAAAAATAGTGTGATTCTGAAAATATTTTGTGCATTGTATAGATTATTCAAACTTCCATTACACTAAAGTCAGTACTCACATCTTCTGAATCTCCTGCAGCATCACCTTTTTCACTATAACAAAATAAGTAAAACAAATATCAGCATCAAAATGAAACTAAATTATTCAGAAATCCAAATTCAGAGCAGCTTGCTGACAAGATTTTTCCAAAATTTTATTTCATTACAGGAATTTTAGAAAAGTGTTGTACAGAAGAGGAAACATTCTAAAAGAGAGTCACAAGTATAAAGAGAATCTGAGGTAGGCTCTATAGCAGATATATGACTATATTGGAACTTTTTTCAAGAGTAAACAGTCACAACAACCAACAACAGTGCCATTTTTTAAACCAAAGGTCTGCAGAAAACAATTTATTCTATTTCCTTTAAGTAATAAGGCTGAAGAAACCAAATCCTTCAAATCTACAGTTATTAAGAAAAGACTTTCAAAATAGAGCTTTTGAAAATGAGTTAACTTCAGTGTAATAGTATTTTCGTTTACTTTTGATACACTGACCCAATATATCATGTACAATTATATTTAACACAAAGACATATTCCTCTCAAAAAGCAGCAGCAAAGATAGTAAGACAATATCCTGTTAACGCCTGAGAGTATGTGAGAACACTAAAGGAGTCAACTCAAAAGGTGATGAATCCTTCACAAAAACCTTCAACTTTCTTTTGCTTACCCATGATACCAAATGAGACAAAATACTTCAAGGAAATAGTAACTTCAAAGTAAACATTAAACATTAGAGCAAATGCTTTCCTAGCATCCGAAGTATCTGAAGATTACAAAAGTTTAACAGTTACTCTGATTTATAAGAACTGACTGTTTATATACAAAGAAAATAAGAAAAATGCTCTGAGCCAGAAAATAAGAATACAGAATCATACCAGCACCATACTAACCTTTCAACAACCGGAACGGAACTGAGATGTGGATCATCTTTAAGCAAGTCATGACTACTTTTGCTTTTTCCCTTCATACTCTGAAAAAGAAATATATATATATAAAATCATAAGTAGAAGAAAAGAGTATGCCAAAAATATAAATTGACAAATTTACATAAAGCCTATATATAATGTAGTGTCCAAAAAAACACGTGTTTATAGAAAAATGCAGTAAACACTAAATTTTTATAAATAAGAATCCTACTTTTTCATTGACTGAAAATACTATTTTAAAAATATCTTTTCTTTGAAAATGTGATAAACTCTTAACAATCAGTCTATTGATAAAGGATTATGTGAAGATGGTAGAGTAGGAAGCTCCAGAAATCAGCCCCATCACCAAAACCACTATTAAACAGGCAAGAACTGATGAATAACTATTTCGAAACTCTGGAGTACACTGGGGTGCATCCAAGGAAAAGCTGGAGGAAAAGGTTGGTAAATTACAGTAAATATTGGTGACTTTCATCCTCTTTGCAGCAGTTATATGCCACTCTCTAAACATAGGGAGGCAGCAGATTCTTTGGAATTAAGGTATCTTTCTCTGGATGCCTTAATTTGGATATTTCTATGGTCTCAGAACTATAAACCTGCAACTTAGCAAATTCCCTTTTTAAAAGCTGTTCCATTTCTGGTATATTGCATTCCATCTGCATTAGCAAACTAACATACCTCCCAAAAGAAAAGTCCAGGACCAGATGGGTTCACTGCTGAATTCTACCAAGCATTTAAAGAAGAGTTAACATCAATCCTTCTCAACCTCTTCCAAAAATTAAAGAGGAAGAATTACTTCGGAATGCATTCTTTGAGGCCAATGTTACCCAGATAGCAAAGTCAGATAAAAACAGCACAAGAAAAGAAATTACAAACCAATATCCCTTATGAATATAATGTAAAAGACCTCAATGAAACACTGGCTAACTGAATCCAACAGTATATCAAAAGGATTATACACTATGACCTAGTAGAATTTATCCCAGGAATCCAAGAACAATTGGACATAGGAAAATTAATCAATATAAAACACCACATTAATAGAATCAATCAAGGAAAGAAATAATTATCATCTCTTTATTGATGCAGAAAATGCATTTGACAAAATCCAACACTGTTTCATAATAAAACACTAAGAAAACTAGGAACAGAAGGTAACTTTACCAACATGACAACAAGTATTTATGTAAAATATGATTTACCATAACAAATATCATACTCAATGGTAAAAGACTGAAAGTTTTCCCTCTAAGATCAAGAACAAGACAAGGATGCCCTGTGTCACCACTGTTATTCAACATCGTACTAGAGGTTCTAGCCAGAGCAATCAGGCAATGGAAAGAAACATAAGGCATCTATATTGGAAAGGAAGTCAGAGTATCCCTATTACCAGATGACATGATCCTATATAGAGAAAATCACAAAGACTCCACAAGAACAGTAGTAGAATTGATAAACAGATTTTACAAAGTTGCAAGAGAGAAGATAAATATGAAAAGTCAGTTGGGTTTCTATATACTGGCAATATTCAATCTGAAAAGGAAATCAGAAGACAATTCACTTTATAACAACATCTAAAAGAATAATAAGCTTAGGAATAAACTTAACCAAGGAGGTAAAAGACATATACTGAAAACTAAAAATAATGCTGAAAGAATTTAAACACAGCATAAATAAATGGCAAGATATCCTGCATTCATAGACTGAAAAACTTAATATTGTTAAGATATCAATACTGCCTAAATCAATCTACAAATTCAAATGCAATCCCTATTAAAATTATAGTAGTCTTTTTTGCAAAAAATGGAAAAGATCCTCTAATTCATATGGAACTGTAAGGGGCACTGAAAAGCCAAAATAATCTTGAAAAAGAAGAGGAAACATAAAGGACTTCCCCTTCTAGATTTCAAAACTTACTACAAAGAAACATTAATTAAAACAGATGGTACTCATAAAAGGATAGGCATACAGAGCAATGGAAGAGAATTAAGAGTCTAGAGATAAATCTACAAATCTTTGGCCATTTGATTTTTTCACAAGGATTCCAAGTCCACTCAATAAGAAAAGAATAATCTCTTCAGCAAATGGTGCTGGAAAAACTAGAAATCCACATTCAAGAGAATGAATATGGACCCCTACCTCTCACCATACACAAAAATTAATTCAAAATGGATCAACAACATAAATAGAAGAGCTAATACTATAATACTTTTAGAAAAAACATAAAATATCTTCAGGACCTTGCAGTAGGCAAAGGAATTTTAGATTTTACAGGAAAAGTACGAGTAACAAAAGAAGAACAGATAAAATGAACGTCATCAAAATTTTTAAACTTTTGTGCATCAAAGGGCATTATCAAGAAAATAAAAAGACAACCTATGGAATGGGAGAAAATATTTGTAAAACCTGTATCTGATAAAGGTTTAATATCCAGAATATATAAATAACTTCCACAACTCAACAACAAAAACACAAACTACCCAATTAACAAAAATAGACCAAGGATATGAATAGATATCTCTCTAAATAAGATATTCTAATGGCCAATAAGTATGAAAAGTTGCTCTACATCACCAGCCATTTAAAAAATGCACACTAAAACTATACCGGGATACCACTTAAGCATCTACTAGGATGACTATTATTTAAGAAACTGAAAATAACAAGTATTGACAAGGATGTGGACAAATAGGGACCCTTGTACATTGTTAGTAGGAATGTAAATGATACTGCCATTGTGGAAAACAGTTTGGCCGTTCCTCAGAAAGATGAAAATAGAATTACCATATGACTTGGCAATTTCACTCCTAGGTACAAATCCAAAAGAACTGAAAGCAGGGACCTGAACAGGTATTTGTATACCAGCATTCATTGCAGCATTATTCACAATCACCAAAAGATGGAAGCATCCCAAGTGTCCATTAACAGATGAATGAATAAACAAAATGTGGTGTATCCATACAGCAGAATATTTTTCAGCCATAAAAAGAAGTGAAGTGCTGATACATGCTACAACATGGATGAACTCTGAAGACATCACAGTGGGTGAAATAAGGCAGGCACAAAGGGCCAAATATTGTATGATTTATCTTATATTAAATACTTAGAACAAGCAAATTCATAGAAACAGAAAGAAGAATGGTTGCTGAGCGGGGGTGCATGGGAGATGGGGAATAATTGCTAAATAAGTATGAGTTTTAGTTTGGCATGATGTAAACAGACTGGAAATAGACAGTGATGAAAGTTACACAATATTGTTAATGTACTTAATATAAGAGAATTACCCATTAAAAATGGTTAAAATGACTTTTATGTTTTCTATATTATACCACAATTTAAAATAAATTATTTATTAAAAAACAATAGGTCTACTGCTTACCATATCCAAGTACTACACCATATCCAAGCACTAAATCTTTGCCATGATTTACATACAACTAGCTAAATTTTTATGACCCTGGGCTGGTTTGAAATTGTTATAAACCCCAGAAAAGCCACGTTCTTTTAATCCAACCTTGTGGGGCAGACCTATTGTGGGTGGGATCTTTTAGTTAGGTTGTTTCCATGCAGATTTAACCCCAACCCATTCAGGACATGTCTGTCAGCTTGCTGGAGTCCTTTAAGAGAGGTGACACAGAAAGCCAGAAGCATTCAGATGCCTGGAGACTGAACCTGCTCTGGGATATGCTAAGCCAAGAGATGAATCCAGAATTTGCTCCAGAGAAGGTATGAGAGGGCCTACAGAAGCTAAGAGAAAGAAAACACCCCCAGGAGATCTCAGAAGGACCCACAAGAGCTGAGACAGCCATTATAGAAACCAACCCAGGAGAGAAGGGCCAACAGACATCACCACGTGCCTCCTCATGTGGCAGAAAAACCCCACATGCAATCAACCTTTCTTGAGTGAAGGTATCCTCTTGCTCATGCCTTAATTTGGAGATTTTTATGGCCTTAGAACGGTAAATTTGTAACTTAATAAATCCCCTTTGTAAAAGCTAATCCATTTCTGGTATATTGCATTCCAGTATAACTGGCAAACCAAAACAGACCCATACATTATGACTTAGATGAGAAGAGTAATTTGAAATATACAGTATTAATTCTTTTGTCAATTTCTACACAGAGTCACTCTAAAAATTGTACCCAAGTGTTTTCATTTGCTAATGTTGCTGGAATGCAATATACCAGAAATAGGCTGGCTTTTATACAGGGGATTTATTAAATTAAAGTTTACAGTTCTAGGGCCATAAAAATGTCCAAACTAAGGCATCCAGAGAACGATACCTTGACCCAGGAAGGGCCAACCTCCATCAGCTGGGGACATGGCTGGAGTCTGCTAGTCGCTTGGCTTCTGACTTCAAACAGTTTTCCTGGGGAAATTTTCTTTCTTCATCTCCAAACATCTCTGTCTGTCTGTGTTAGCAACTAAGCTATTTTCAAAATGGTTCCCTCTTAAAGGAGTCTAGTAAACAAAGTAAACAAATCACCTTTAGTGGGTGGAGAACCATCTCCATGAAATTCACCTAATCAAAAGGTGTCACCCACTAATGGGTAGGTCAAATCTCCATGGAAATGACTTAATCAAAAAATCCCATCCAACAATATTGGTTGAGGAGTAAAGAAAATGGCTTTTCTGGGGTACACAAAAGTTTCAGCCTGGCACACTAAAGCAACCAGATATTTGCACATACGAAGTACTATTTAATATATGGATGCCAGATGTGTGGAAAAGCCTCTCAAGTGTGACAACATTTATCAATGACCAAATCTTTATTAAACTCCTTAACTTTGAAGTTCATGTTCTCAATAAATTTACATATTAGTTAGGTAAACAATATACAGGAAAAAGTACCACGAAATAACCAGTATTTACTATAACTACTATTCTAACCTATTAAGTACATGCCTTGTACCAGACACTGTGCTACAATATAGTACTTCTACCACTCAGCCCTCATCCGCCACATGAAAGTAATTCCATTTTACAAATTAAAACTTAGAGAGGCTGAGTAATTTATTAGAGGCCTCAAAACTAGTGAGTGAGTGGTAATGGATCTAGAATTATTTAAATCCAGGTCAGTCTGATATGATGCTAAAATCCAAATGTAGCCATTTTTCTCTTTCCTACAGGCCCCTCTGGACCCAGAATGCTAGTCTGGTTTCAGTGTTGAAATTCCCTATCCTGCAAACTTCTCTGAAGCAGGATGGGAAGCTTTCAAACATACTTTGTATCCTGAGGAGGGAAGCTGCTTGTCACCAACCTTGCCCCTAATCCCCCATCCGACGCCACTAAAATCATATTAGAATGAACAATGAGAGGTTAAAGAGTTGACAGGAGCAAACGATAATTTCTATTTACTTTGAAGAGGAATTTTGTTTTGAAAATCATTACAAAACATGTAAACTGAAAATCCTAAATGTCAAACAGTACTGGGAGGTGAAAATTTATTTCTTTTTCTTAAGTCCCATCCATCACTGTTAAAAATTGAGAGTACACGTTCCTAAATTTGATAGGCTTTATTTTAAGGCAAATGAATACCTTCTGAAATATATTCCCATAATGGAAATAAGAGATTTTTAGGTTTTTGTATTAATATTGAGTACTCCATATTTCAGACACATTAACAATTAAAACATGATTATAATCCAGTTTTAAAAGTTCTTTTCTGGTTATGGGCCGAGAAGCGGCAGGGAGCTGCCAGCAGGGCAAGCAGTTCGGCTAATCTTCGAGACGTTGAGAGGAACATGTTACCTGGCCGACACCTTGATTTTGGATTTCTCCCAGCCTCAATACCAAACTAATGTCCATTCAGAAGTCATTTAAAAACTATACCTGTGGGGGACTTCCGGAGAAGATGGCGGCTTAGTAAGACGCGCGGGTCTTAGTTCCTCCTCCAGAACAGCTACTAGAGAAGTAGAAACGATTCAGAACAGCTCCCGGAGCCACAACAGAGACCAAGAAGACAGCGTACCCCATTCTGGAACGGCTGACTGGCTGGGAGAACCCGCTCAGGTGAGATCGCCGAGGGGCGCGGGCTTCCCCGGGCCGGGGCGGCAGGCGGCCGGAGTCCTTCCCTCCCTCCTTCCCGGGCCGGCTGGGAGAATTGGACAGGTGATCCCCTCAAGCCGCAGCAGCTGGCGCCCCCCCATGCGCGGCCCCCCGGACCAGCTGGGAGAATTGGATCGGAGATACCCAAGCCGCGGAGAACGGCGACCGGGGTCCCTTCCAAACACGTGGCTTCCTGGTGCGGCTGGGAACGGTGGATAGACACTTCCCCAAGCCGTAGCGGCTGGCACCCCCCCGCGACGCTTGGCGCCCTGGGCTGGCTGCGAAATTTGGATAGGCACGACCCCAAGCCGCGGAGGCCAGCGACCCTCCCCGCGCGCGGATCCCCGGGCCGGCTGGGAGATTCGGATTGGCACTCCCCCAAACTGCTTTGGCTGGCGACCCCCCCCACAGCGAGAGTTTTCCAGTTAAAGGAGCCACAGCATCTTTTACTGGTGGGACCCGCAGACAGATGAGTGCCACGAGCACCACCTACTGGGCAGGATAAGAAAAACAGAGCCCAGAGATTTCACAGAAAAATCTTTCAACCTGCGGGGTCTTACACTCAGGGAAATCTGATTAAATGCCCAGACGCCAGTAGAAGAAAACGGATCACGCTAAGAAAATTGAAAATATGGCCCAGTCAAAGGAACAAACCAATAGTTCAAATGAGATACAGGAGCTGAGACAACTAATTCTGAATATACGAACAGAAATGGAAAACCTCTTCAAAAACCAAATCGATAAATTGAGGGAGGACATGAAGAAGACATGGGCTGAACAAAAAGAAGAAATAGAAAAACTGAAAAAACAAATCACAGAACTTATGGGAGTGAAGGACAAGGTAGAAAAGATGGAAAAAACAATGGATACCGACAATGGTAGATTTAAAGAGACAGAAGCTAGAATTAGTGAATTGGAGGATGGAACATCTGAATTCCAAAAAGAAACAGAAACTATAGGGAAAAGAATGGAAAAATTTGAACAGGCGATCAGGGAACTGAATGACAATATGAAGCGCACAAATATACGTGTTGTGGGTGTCCCAGAAGGAGAAGAGAAGGGAAAAGGAGGAGGAAAACTAATGGAAGAAATTTTTACTGAAAATTTCCCAACTCTTATGAAAGACCTAAAATTACAGATCCAAGAAGTACAGCGCACCCCAAAGAGAATAGACCCAAATAGGCATTCTCCAAGACACTTACTAGTTAGAATGTCAGAGGTCAAAGAGAAAGAGAGGATCTTGAAAGCAGAAAGAGAAAAACAATCCATCACATACAAGGGAAACCCAATAAGACTATGTGTAGATTTCTCAGCAGAAACCATGGAAGCTAGAAGACAGTGGGATGACATATTTAAATTACTAAAAGAGAAAAACTGCCAACCAAAACTCCTATATCCAGCAAAATTGTCCTTCAAAAATGAGGGAGAAATTAAAACATTCTCAGACAAAAAGTCACTGAGAGAATTTGTGACCAAGAGACCAGCTCTGCAAGAAATACTAAAGGGAGCACTAGAGTCAGATACGAAAAGACAGAAGAGAGAGGTATGGAGAAGAGTATAGAAAGAAGGAAAGTCAGATATGATATATATAATACAAAAGGCAAAATGGTAGAGGAAAATATTATCCAAACAGTAATAACACTAAATGTTAATGGACTGAATTCCCCAATCAAAAGACATGACTGGCAGAATGGATTAAAAAACAGGATCCTTCTATATGTTGTCTACAGGAAACACATCTTAGACCCAAAGATAAACATAGGTTGAAAGTGAAAGGTTGGGAAAAGATATTTCATGCAAATAACAACCAGAAAAGAGCAGGAGTAGCTATACTAATATCCAACAAATTAGACTTCAAATGTAAAACAGTTAAAAGAGACAAAGAAGGACACTATATACTAATAAAAGGAACAATTAAACAAGAAGACATAACAATCATAAATATTTATGCACCGAACCAGAATGCCCCAAAATACGTGAGGAATACACTGCAAACACTGAAAAGGGAAATAGACACTATACCATAATAGTTGGAGACTTCAATTCACCACTCTCATCAATGGACAGAACATCTAAACAGAGGACCAATAAAGAAATAGAGAATCTGAATATTACTATAAATGAGCTTGACTTAACAGACATTTATAGGACATTACATCACACAACAGCAGGATACACCTTTTTCTCAAGTGCTCATGGATCATTCTCAAAGATAGACCATATACTGGGTCACAAAACAAGTCTTAACAAATTTGAAAAGATTGATATCATACACAACACTTTCTCGGATCATAAAGGAATGAAGTTGGAAATCAATAATAGACGGAGTGCCAGAAAATTCACAAATACATGGAGGCTCAACAACACACTCTTAAACAACCAGTGGGTCAAGGAAGAAATTACAAGAGAAATTAGTAAATATCTCGAGGCGAATGAAAACGAAAACACAACATATCAAAACCTATGGGACGCAGTAAAGGCAGTGCTAAGAGGGAAATTTATTGCCCTAAATGCCTATATCAGAAAAGAAGAAAAGGCAAAAATTAAGGAATTAACTGTCCACTTGGAAGAACTGGAGAAAGAACAGCAAACTAATCCCAAAGCAAGCAAAAGGAAAGAAATAACAAAGATTAGAGCAGAAATAAATGAAATTGAAAACATGAAAACAATAGAGAAAATCAATAAGACCAGAAGTTGGTTCTATGACAAAATCGATAAGATTGATGGGCCCTTAGCAAGACTGACAAAAAGAAGAAGAGAGAGGATGCAAATAAATAAGATCAGAAATGGAAGAGAAGACATAACCATTGACCTCACAGAAATAAAGGAGGTAATAACAGGATACTATGAACAACTTTACGCTAATAAATACAACAATTTACATGAAATGGACGGGTTCCTGGAAAGACATCAACAACCAACTTTGACTCAAGAAGAAATAGATGACCTCAACAAACCAATCACAAGTAAAGAAATTGAATTAGTCATTTAAAAGCTTCCTAAAAAGAAAAGTCCAGGACCAGACGGCTGCACATGTGAATTTTATCAAACATTCCAGAAAGAATTAGTACCAACTCTCCTCAAACTCTTCAAAAAAATCGAAGCGGAGGAAAAGCTACCTAATTCATTCTATGAAGCCAACATCACCCTCATACCAAAACCAGGCACAGATATTACAAAAAAAGAAAACTACAGGCCAATCTCTCTAATAAATATAGATGCAAAAATCCGCAACAAAATTCTAGCAAATCGAATCCAGCAACACATTAAAAGAATTATACATCATGACCAAGTAGGATTCATCCCAGGTATGCAAGGATGGTTCAACATAAGAAAATCAATTAATATAATACACCGTATCAACAAATCAAAGCAGAAAAATCACATGATCATCTCAATTGATGCAGAGAAGGCATTTGACAAGATTCAACATCCTTTCCTGTTGAAAACACTTCAAAAGATAGGAATACAAGGGAACTTCCTTAAAATGATAGAGGGAAAATATGAAAAACCCACAGCTAATATCATCCTCAACGGGGAAAAATTGAAAACTTTCCCCCTAAGATCAGGAACAAGACAAGGATGTCCATTATCACCACTATTATTCAACATTGTGTTGGAGGTTCTATCCAGAGCAATTAGACAAGAAAAAGGAATACAAGGCATCAAAATTGGAAAGGAAGAAGTAAAACTATCACTGTTTGCAGACGATATGATACTATACGTCGAAAACCCGGAAAAATCCACAAAACTACTAGAGCTAATAAATGAGTACAGCAAAGTAGCAGGTTACAAGATCAACATTCAAAAATCTGTAGCATTTCTATACACTAGTAATGAACAAGCTGAGGGGGAAATCAAGAAACGAATCCCATTTACAATTGCAACTAAAAGAATAAAATACCTAGGAATAAATTTAACTAAAGAGACAAAAAACCTATACAAAGAAAACTACAAAAAACTGTTAAAAGAAATCACAGAAGACCTAAATAGATGGAAGGGCATACCGTGTTCATGGATTGGAAGACTAAATATAGTTAAGATGTCAATCCTACCTAAATTGATTTACAGATTCAATGCAATACCAATCAAAATCCCAACAACTTATTTTTCAGAAATAGAAAAACCAATAAGCAAATTTATCTGGAAGGGCAGGGTGCCCCGAATTGCTAAAAGTATCTTGAGGAAAAAAAACGAAGCTGGAGGTCTCACGCTGCCGGACTTGAAGGCATATTATGAAGCCACAGTGGTCAAAACAGCATGGTATTGGCATAAAGATAGATATATCGACCAATGGAATCGAATAGAGTGCTCAGATATAGACCCTCTCATCTATGGACATTTGATCTTTGATAAGGCAGTCAAGCCAACTCACCTGGGACAGAACAGTCTCTTCAATAAACGGTTCTCAATAAATAGAGAACTGGATATCCATATGCAAAAGAATGAAAGAAGACCCGTATCTCACACTCTATACAAAAGTTAACTCAAAATGGATCAAAGATCTAAACATTAGGTCTAAGACCATAAAACAGTTAGAGGAAAATGTAGGGAGATATCTTATGAAACTTACAATTGGATTCGGTTTTATGGACCTTAAACCTAAAGCAAGAGCACTGAAGAAAGAAAGAAATAAATGGGAACTCCTCAAAATTAAACACTTTTGTGCATCAAAGAACTTCATCAAGAAAGTAGAAAGACAGCCTACACAATGGGAGACAATATTTGGAAACGACATATCAGATAAAGGTCTAGTATCCAGAATTTATAAAGAGATTGTCCAACTCAACAACAAAAAGACAGCCAACCCAATTACAAAATGGGAAAAGGACTTGAACAGACGCCTCTCAGAAGAGGAAATACAAATGACCAAAAGGCACATGAAGAGATGCTCAATGTCCCTGACCATTAGAGAAATGCAAATCAAAACCACAATGAGATATCATCTCACACCCACCAGAATGGCCATTATCAACAAAACAGAAAATGACAAGTGCTGGAGAGGATGCGGAGAAAGAGGCACACTTATCCACTGTTGGTGGGAATGTCAAATGGTGCAACCACTGTGGAAGGCAGTTTGGCGGTTCCTCAAAAAACTGAATATAGAATTGCCATATGACTCAGCAATACCATTGCTAGGTATCTACTCAAAGGACTTAAGGGCAAAGACACAAACGGACATTTGCACACCAATGTTTATAGCAGCGTTATTTACAATTGCAAAGAGATGGAAACAGCCAAAATGTCCATCAACAGACGAGCGGCTAAACAAACTGTGGTATATACATACGATGGAATATTATCCAGCTTTAAGACAGAATAAACTTATGGAGCATGTAATAACATGGATGGACCCAGAGAACATTATGCTGAGTGAGTCTAGCCAAAAACTAAAGGACAAATACTGTATGGTCCCACTGATGTGAACCGACATTCGAGAATAAACTTGGAACATGTCATTGGTAACAGAGACCAGCAGGAGTTAGAAACAGGGTAAGTTAATGGGTAATTGGAGCTGAAGGGATACAGACTGTGCAACAGGACTAGATACAAAAACTCAAAAATGGACAGCACAATAATACCTAATTGTAAAGTAATCATGTTAAAACGCTGAATGAAGCTGCATCTGAGCTATAGGGTTTTTTTTGTTGTTTGTCTGTTTATTTGTTTGTTTGTGTCTTTTTTTTTACTATATTATTATTTTTCTATTTTTCTCTATATTAACATTCCATATCTTTTTCTGTTGTTTTGCTAGTTCTTTTCCTAAATCGATGCAAATGTTCTAAGAAATGACGATCATGCATCTATGTGATGATGTTAAGAATTACTGATTGCATATGTAGAATGGAATGATTTCTAAATGTTGTGTTAATTTCTTTTTTCTTTAATTAATAAAAAATAAAAATTAAAAAATGCTATAAAAAAAGTTCTTTTCTCAGTTAATGTGAATATGCTACTAGTGCTAGTTTTAAAAAGTCAGATTGACTTTTTATGCAATTAATCTACAGTTCTAATTTCATAACCTTACTTAAACAAAGGAGTGATAAAAAAAGCCAAAATGCCAACTAATTACTTGATGGAAAATGAAAAAAATAATATTAAAGAAACAAAACGTGGATTAAAGAATGTGGCAGAAAGAACACGGAAAAAGAAGAAAGACGGTAGTTGGGCCAAATTAGTTTCAAAATTTAATATTCTGTAACTGTATGGCATGGGTTTTAGTCTAAGACTAGTGCCATTTGGGAAACAGAATGACCTCAACAGACTTCAGAATTCTTACAACAAAATGGAATGATAATATCACCCTCGCCTAGTTTACACAGGAGAACCAAATGAGATACATACATAAAAATATCTAGACTGAAAAAAACCTTGACCATCCTTTCCTCAGCTTTCTTTCTTTGAAGTTCCTTCCTTCTAGATCTCTAGCCATCAATGCTTACCTTCAATTACTCTAATACACATTCCCTTATTAAGTTTCCCCATGTGGTTCCCTTGAAGAGGGAAACATCACAGAAACATCACAGCTGGAATTAGCCTCAGACACTCTAGTCCAGCCCCTTAGTTCATAGATTAGAAAATGAGCTACATTAATAATTAGCAAAAATAAGATTAAATTTCAGATCTCTTAATGAGCTAAATTGTTTCAATTATTTGTAAATATTAGTTCTCAATTTTCATTTTTTTTCGGTGAACTCTTGTTCATCTCTCAAAAACTTACTTTAAATAGCTTAAAAAGAAAACAAGAAACCAGTCTTAGATGAATTTAAAATATGAGCTGACACACAAGAGAAGCCTATGAATTAATCTGAAAATTTGCTACCATTTCAAATTTTAATTAACCTTTTTCAGTTAAGTTAGCATAGGAAAATATCATAAAAAAATTTTAGATGTCCCTTCCCATTATAGTAGACTCTCCATCCTGTAAGCAGAGAAAGCAAATTGGGGAGGAACTGAAATAGTTAGCATACAGTCCTCACGAGGGTGAAAATTCATACAGTTCTTTTTAATGCTTATTCTTTCTTTATGACCTATTTCCAGGCTTGGGTTTATACCATCAGGTAATAATGATTTTAGAAAAAGAAAAATCACCTAATACATTTAAAAATAAAAAGAAACTTGAAAAAACTTAAAACTAAAAGGAGCTGGCTAGTTGAAAGACTTACTGCTGCACAAGATACTAAATAATGAATAACAAATAAATACTAAGTGAATTCAGTGTGAGAAGCACTACAGCACATTTAAAACTGTCTGCAAACAAACCCAAAATAAACATCAAAGGGGTCGTGAGATAATTACATTATTATCTGGCACAAAGAGGCAGTGTGAAACAGCAAGAACTAAATGGATTACAGGTAGAGACAAAAGAAAGCCAGGGGCATAGTGGTGCAGGGGGGCAACACTGGCCAAGAAGTTGAAAGGTCAGGATCTTACATGATCTTATACAACTTCTGTGATCTGCTGCACACAGCCAGAAAATTTAGTCAAAAGAGATTTTACAGACCACTTAATCTAGTCTCCATCCCAATGCTGGAACATTCTTGACACCACTACTGACTGGTCAATCAATATCTCAACACTTTAAAAGAGCTTATAACCTCACAAAGAAAACCGTTCCTTTCAAATTGCTTCAATTATTGGAAAATTCTGTGAAGGAAAAAAAAAATCTACTATGTGTAATTTTCAACCATTGATCTGGTCCTACCTTCTAGAACTACAAATGTACTATAAACATTGCCTGCTATTAGGCATATTACATATAGTCTATCAGACACAAATAGAATGCTAGGCAGAATAATGCTCCCGCCTCCACCAAAGATGTCCCCCAGAACCTGTGACTATATGACCAGCAAAAGGTACTTTTCAGATGAATTATGGATTGGATTTTGAGTGGGGAAGATTCTCCTGGATTGTCAGCGTGGGCCCAGTGTAATCACAAGTGTCCTTATAAAGTGAAAGAGGCAGGAGAGTGAGTGCCAGAGAGACACAGCAAAGACTCAATCTGCCACTGTTGGCTTTGAAGATGGAGGAAAAGGACACAACCCAAGAAATAAAGGTGTCCTCAAAAGCCGGAAAAGGCAGCAAATAGTTTCTCCTCTAGGGCCTCCAGAAGGAAGGCTGCCCTGCCAACACTTTGATTTTAGTCCAGTGAAGCCTACTGTGGACATCTGACCTCAAGAACTATAAGATACTAAATTTGGGTTAAAGTGTTACAGCCACAATAGGAAACTAACATAAATGTGTTAAAATCTTTTAAAATCAATTAAATATAAACAACCATAAATGCATTAAAATTTAATGCAATTTGATAAGGCAGAAATATTTTTTAAATTAGGCTGTTAATGCTTCTTTTTTTTATTTTTATTTTTTTTCAGAAAGAGAAATAGAAACAGAGATAGAGTAAGAATAAATAAGAAGGAAGAGAGGAGGAAGAGAAATGGGGAAGGAGGGTAATGCAGGCAGGAGAGTACCTTGTTCCCATCTGTCCCCAAAATTTTCATTCAGATCACACTAGAGCAAAATATCCGAGGAAGGTGCATGGACTTTCCATCTCAGAGTTGAACACTTCTTGGCCTATTATCCACAGCAACTCATTCAGCTCACCTGAGCCTTGACATTGTCTTCTTTAGCAGAGTAAAAATATCGAGATCATACCGTATTTATTCTTTTGTGTCTGGCTTATTTCACTGAGAATTATGTCCTCAAGGTTCATCCATGTCAAATGGATTCCACCTTTTAAGACAGAATCATGTTGGAAAAAGCTTTAGAGCCCACAGAGCCAGAGACCTTTGAAGATGTAGAAGGAAAATGCCACTAGGGAAGCCTTAGAAAATGAGGAGAGAAAGTTAGCAGACATCACCATATGCCTTCCCTGCTGAGAGGTGTCTAGAAGCCAAAGACCCCAGCAGACGCCAGTCATAAGCCTTCCCAACTCTCAGAGGTATTCTGGATGGCATCAGCCTTCCTTGAGTGGAGGTAATTTCATTGGTGCCTTACTTTGGATATTTTCACAGCCTTAGAACTGTAAACTTGCAACTTAATAAATTCCCAGTTTAAAGGCCATTCTCTTTCTGGAATATTGCATTTCAGCAGCTTTAGCAAACTAAAACACCCATTTTATAATTGGGTTGTTTATTCTTTTACTGTTGAGTTGTATAACTTCTATATGTACATGGGATATCAAATCTTTATCTGATGTATGGTTTCCAAATATTTTCTCCCATTGGGTTGGCTGCCTCTTCACCTTTTTGACAGAAATGTCTGAGGCACAGAAGCTTTTGATTCTGAGGAGCTCCCATTTAGATATTTTTTTTTTCATTGCTTATGCTTTGAGTGTAAAGTTCAGGAAACTACCTCTTATTATTAGGTCTCGAATATGCTTCCCTATGTTTCTTTCAGGAGTTTTATAGTACTGGCTCTTATATTTAGGTCTTTGATCCATTTTGAGTTAATTTTTGCATAAGACCTGGGTCCTCTTTCATCCTTTTGACTACTGATACCCAGTTTTACCAAACTGACCTATTGAAAAGACTATTCTGTCTCAATTCCGTACATTTGGGGACCCTACTGAAGATCAACTGACCATAAATTTGGTGGTCAATATCCAAGTTCTAAATTCGGTTCCATTGATCAATACTTCTATCTTTGTGTCAATACCATCCTCTTTTGATGACTGTGGCTTTGTAGTATGCTTTAAAGTCAGGAAGAGTTAATCCTCCCACTTCACTCTTCTTTTGTAGAATATCTTTTGCTATTCGAGGTTTCTTGCCCTTTAAAATGAATTTGACAACTACCTTTTCCAAATCTTTAATATAGGTTGCTGGGTTTTTAATTGGTGTTTCATTGAATCTGTAGATCAATTTAGGTAGGACTGACATCTTAACTACATTCAACCTTCCCATCCATGAGAATGGAATATCTTTCCATCTGGTTAGATTGTCTTTAATTTCTTTTAACAATATTTTGTAGTTTTCTATGTACATGTCCTTTACACCCCTGGTTAAGCTTATTCCTAGATACCAGATTCTTTTGGTGGCTATTTTCAATGAAATTTTTTCCTTAATTGTCTCCATATTTAGGTCCTTATTTGTAGATAAAACATTTCTGGTATTTGTACATTAATCTCGTATCCTGGCTGTATTAGTTAGGATTCTCTAGAGAAACAGAATAAACAGGAAACATTTGCAAAAATAAAATTTATTAAAGTGTCTCACATAACGATGGGAATGCAGAGCCCAAAATCTGCAGGGCAGGCTGTGAAGCCGACGATTCCGATGGAGGGTCTGGACAAACTCCACAGGAGATGCTCGCTGGCCGAAGCAGGAAGAGAGCCTTTCTCTTCTGAATCCTTCTTAAAAGGCTTCCAGTGATTAGACTGAGCATCACTCATTGCAGAAGACACTCCCCTTGGCTGATTACAACTGGAATCAGCTGTGGATACAGCTGATGTGATCATGATTTAATTCTATGAAATGTCCTCATTGCAATAGTCAGGCCAGCACTTGCCCAACCAGACAAACAGGTACCACCAAGTTGACACATGAATCTGACTGGCACTATCCTAAATTTGTTTATTAACTCATGTAGCTTTGTCATAGATTTCTAGGGATTTTCAAAGTATAGGGCATCATGTCATCTGCAAATGATGAAACTTTTACTTCTTCCTTACCTATCTGGATGTTTTTTATTTCTTGTTAATTACTCTAGCTAGGACTTCTAGTATAATGTAGAATAACAGTGGTGACAAGAAGCATCCTTATCCCATTCCTGATCTTAAAGGAATGGCTTTCAATCTCTCACTGTTGAGAATGACGCTGGCTATGTTTTTTTCATACATGCCCTTGGGCTAGTTTGAAACTATTCCGTACGTAAGAAAAGCCATGTCCTTTAGCCAAGATTCAATATTGTAGGGTGGAAAACTTTGATTAGATTGTTTCCATGGAGACTGACCCAGTCAATTTAGGGTGTGGTCTTTTGATTATATGGAGATGTGACACCATCCATTCAAGGTCAGTCTTAATTAGCTTACTGGAGTCTTTTAAAGGGGGAGACATTTTGGAGAAAATACAGTTGCTTCAGAATAGAGACATTTGCAGATACAGAAAGAAATACCCTCAGGAAAGCTGCCTGAAACAGGAAGCCAAAGGACTAGCACGTACCAGTTATATGCCTTCCCACCTGATCAAGATATCTTTCCCTGCATGCCTTAGTTTGGACATTTTCATGACCTTAGAACTGTAAACTTGTAAAGTAATAAATTCCCATATCAAAGTCCATTCCATCTCTGGTATACTGCATTCTGGCAGCTTTAGTAAACCAAAACAGAGGGGTACAGGATTCTAGCTATTGTTGTTGTCATTTCTTTCTTTTATTTTTTTACTCTTTTTTAAAATTATTTTTCCTCTTCTTTTTCTTTGTAGAAGAAATGGAAGTATTCTCATATAGATTGTGATGGTGAATGCATAACAAAGTGATTAACTTGGAATCCAGGTTGATTGTTTATTTAGGATGGATTGCAGGTTTGTGAAAAAAAAACTTTAAAAATAAACAGAAAAATACAAGTGCTGGAGAAGATGTACAAAGAGAGATATAACTATTCACTGTTGGTAGGGAAGATACATTGGTGCAGCCCTTCTGGAGGAGAGTGTGATAGTTCCACAGGAGGCTAAGTATAGGGTTGCCATATGATCATGCACACCATTATTAAATAAATACTTGGAAGAACTGAAAGCAGGGACATGAATGGTCATTTATACACTGGTTTTTATGGCAGTATTTACAACATTCACAAATATTCACAATTTATATTAATAAACAGAAACAGCCCTTTATGATGTTTAAGGAAGTTTCCTACAATTCCTGTCTTTTGTAGGGTGTTCACCAGAAATGGATGCTGAATTTTATGGGATACTTTTTCAGCATCAATCAATATGATCATATGATTTCACCCACTAAATTTATTAATATGCTGTATTACATTAATTGACTTTCTTATGTTGAATCACCCTAGCATTCCTGTTATAAATCCCACTTGGTTGTAAGGATATAATTCTTACAATTTATTCTGGATTCAATTTGCTAGAATTTTGTTGAGAATTTTTACATCTATGTTCATTAGGGAAATGGGTCTGTAGTTTTCCTTTCCTGTAATGTCCCTATCAGTTTTGATATTAAAGTGACACTAGCTTTATAAAATGAGTTAGTCATCAAAAATCTTCCAACAAAGAAAACCTTGTATTTGATGCTCCTTTTATCTACAGTATATACATATATATTTACAGATGAGTAAAACATAGGGACTAAAAATAAATAGATAATAGGGGGAACAAATGTTAAGTAAATTCAGCAGATTGAAATGCTAGTGATCAATAAAAGGGACTGATAAGGGGTATAGAAAAAATAAGGGAAACAAAGGCTAAAATATATTGGGTAGATGGAAATACTAGCAATCAATGAGAGGGAGGTATAGGGGGTATGGTATGTATGAGTTTTTTTTCTTTTTTCTTTCTATTTCTTTTTCTGAACTGATGCAAATGTTCTAAGAAATGATCATGGTGATGAATATACAACTATGTGATGATATTGTGAGTTATTGATTATATACCAAGAGTGGAATGATCATATGGTAAGAATGTTCGTGTTTGTATGTTATTATGTTTAAAAAAAAATTTTTTTTTTAAATCTTCCAACAATGAAAAGCCCAGGGCCAGATGGCTTCATAGGGGAATTTTATCAAACATTCCAAAAGGACCTAACACCAATCCTGCTCAAACATTTCCAAAAAATGAGGGAAAAGGAACACTACCTAACTCATTGCATGATGCTAATATCACTTTAACACTAAAATCAGGAAAGACATTACAAGAAAGGAAAACTACAGACCAATCTCCCTAGTGATCATAGATGCAAAACTCTCAACAAAATACTAGCAAGTCAAATCCAGCAACACAGTAAAAGAATTAGACACCATGACCAATAGGATTTATAACAGGAATGCAAGGATGATTCAACACAAGAAATTCAGTTAATGAATACAGTACATTAACAAATCAAAAGGGAAAAATGACATGATCATCTCAGTTGATGCCGAAAAAGCATTCAACAAAACTCAACATTCTTTTCTGATTAAAACATATCAAAAGGTAGGAATGAGAGGTACCTTCTTTAATATGATAAAGGGCATGTATGAAAAACACATAGCCAGCATCATACTCAAAGGTGAGACTGAAAGCCTTCCCCCTAAGACTGGGAACAAGACAAGGATTCCCTGTGTCACCACTAGTATTCAGTACTAGAACTTCTAGCTACAAAATCAGGTAGGAAAAAGAAATAAAAAGGCATCCAAATTGGAAAGGAAGAAATAAAATTTCTATTATTTGCAGATGACATGATACTAGGAAAATCCTGACAAATCTACAACAAAGTTACATGAGCTAATAAATTCAGCATGGTGGCAGGATATAAAATTAATGTGCAGAAATCAGTTAGGTTTCTATACACAAGCAATGACTTACCTGAGAAGTCAACTAAGGAAAAAAATCAACTCAAAATAGCAACTAAAAGAATCAAGTATCTAGGAATGAACTTAACTATGGATGTAAAGGACTTGTACACAGAAAACTACATAACATTGCTAAAAAAAATCAAAGATCTAAACAGGTGGAAAGACATTCCCTGCTCATGGATAGGAAGGTTAAATGTAGTTAAGATGTTAATTCTACCCAAATTGATCTACCGATTCAACGCAGTACCAATCAAAATTCCAACAACCTACCTTGAAGACCTGGAAAAGCTAGTTACCAAATTCTTCTGGAAAGGAAAGAGACCCCAAATAGCTAAATGCATCCTTAAAAGGAAGAATGAAGAGGGAGGATTAACACTGCCCAGTTTTAAAACTTATTATAAAGCCACAGTAGTCAAAACAGCATGGTACTGGTACAAAGATAAAAGCATTAACTAATGTGATCAAATCAGGAGCACAGAAATAGACCACCAACTCTATGGCCAACTGATCTTTGACAAGGCCCCCAAATCCACTGAAGTGGAACAAAATGGGCATGTGAGAATTGGATATCAATATCAGAAGGACCCTTATCTTTTATCCTATACAAAAAATTAACTCAAAGTGGATCAAACACCCAAATATAAGAACCAGTACCATAAAGCTCCAAGAAGAAAATGTGGGGAAACATCTTTAAGACCTGGTAATAGGAGGTAGCTTTCTAAACTTTACACCCAAAGCACAAGCAACATACGAAAAAAGAGATAAATGGTAACTCCTCAAAATCAAATGCTTTTTTTTTTTTTACCTCAAAAGACTTTGTCAAAAAAGGAGAAGAGACAGCCATCTTAATGGGAGAAAATATTTGGAAATCATACATCAGATAAAGGTTTGATATTCTGTATACAAAAAGAAATCATATAACTCAAAAACAAAATAAAAAAGAACAACACAATTATAAATGGGCTAAAGACATGAACAGACATTTTTCTGAAGAGCAAATACAGACAGCTAAAAAGATATGAAGACATGCTTATTCTCATAAGCTATAAGGGAAATACAGATCAAGACCACAATGAGATATTACCTCACACCTATAAGAATGGCTGCTTTTAAGCAAACAGGAAACTACAAAAGTTGGAGAGAATGTGGAGAAATTGGGACACTTATACACTGCTGGTGGAAATGTATAATGGTGCAGCTGTTGTGGAAGACAGTCTGGTGGTTCCTCAGAAAACGAAATATCGAGTTGCCCTATGTCCCAGCAATACCACTACTTGGTATTTACCTAGAAGAGCTGAAAGCAGTGACACAAACAGACATTTGCACACTGATGTTCATAGTAGCATTAGTCAGAATCGCCAAAGGATAGAAACAATCTAAATGCCCAACACAGACGAGTGGATTAACAAACTGTGGCATACACATATGATGAAATAGTATACAGTATTAAGACAAAATGATATCCTGAAGCACACAACAAGATGGATGAGCCTTGAGGACCTAGTGCTGAGTGAAATAAGCCAGACAAAAAAGGACAGTATGATTCCTCTTTTATGCCCATGTTAAAGATAAAATCAGAGGCTTATAATACAGAATATAGGGGACCTAAAGATACATGGAAGCTACAGATGGGTGAACAGTTTGCTAATGAAGTTGAACTTGACTGTAAGGGAACAGATAGAAGTGAAGGCTATTCACTAGTGGGTCTATAAGTAACATTACCATTTTGAAGACGAACATGATTGAAAGGGGTTGTACAGACTCATGTCCCAGTGATTAACACTACAATATAAACAAATTTTTGCATGAACTACTGCAAAGGTATGAATCTTGCACAAAGAGTATATAATTTCACTATTATACATAACCCATAGCCATTGCATGCTATGGGGCTATGCTTAACATGAAAACACCAAAAGTATCACAGCAATATCAGGGGTAAAGAATGGGGGGAACAAGTTAAGGGGAGGTTTGGATTTTCTATTTGATAAGGGTGTGTTTATTGGTTCTCTTTCTCTTGGGAACAATGAAATTATCTAAAATTCAGAGTGTTAATGGACTGTTGACTTTGAACGTTATACACAAGGCCCAGTAGATGGAGGTGTCTGAAAGATGCCCTGACTGAGAAGTAAACTGGCAAACAATGGTGTATACATATGACTGAATACTGGGCTACTAAAAAAGGAACAAAGTTGTGGGGCATGCAACATTGCAAATTAACCTGTGGGACATTTGGTGAGGTGAAATAATCCAGAAACAAAAAAGCAAATATTGTATGATCTCATTTACCAAACACTTATAAGAAAACTGGAAGCTAAATCATAAGCTTTTATAGCGGTCACATTTATTTCAGAGTGGTAATTGCTATTTCCAGATTCTGAAAGGCTGTTTAATATATGTATAACCTGGTATTTAGAGATAAGAATGAAGCTGACCAGGTCAGGACTAAGGTAATTCAGAGACAGAGGGGTAAGGAAGACATTGTCTGTATTTTATAACTTCACCTACACCTTGAGACCAAAAGAAGAAACCTAAATTTTATTTTATCCAGAACCTAAATCTATAGCACTTAATCTATCTCAACTTGTCTAGACAGATCATTTAAATAATCTAAACACAGGGAGCTCCAAATAAGAAAAAGGGCCTTTAATCCTATATAGCTTATTGTAATGCCTGGATATATTCCACAGTATATTAAACAGATAATCAAAAAGTATTGGCAAAGTCCCTTGAGGAATGGGAGAAAAAATATCACACTATTAAACTTTACCACTGCGGAAACCCTGGATTCTGTGTCAAATATTAGGGACACCCAAATCAATAGGCCAAGCTCTTGATCTTGAGGCTTGCTCTTGTAAAGCTTATGTATGTACTGGAGAAGTTTAGCCTACCTACAGGCATGCCTAAGAGTCACATCCAGAGGACCTCTTTTGTTGCTCAGATGTGGTCTCTCTCTCTCTAAGCCTAACTCTCCAAGTAAAATAACTGCCCTACCCTCTGAGTGGAACATAATATCCAAGGGTGAAAGTCTCCCTGGCAGCATGGGAGATGACTCCCAGGGATGAGCCTGGCTGTGGGATCAACAATGCCATCCTGACCAAAAGAGGGAAAAGAAATATAACAAATAAGGTATCACTGGCTGAGAGTTCAAATAGAGTGGAGAGGTTACTCTGTAAGTCACTCTTATGCAAGCCTCAGTTAGATATTGTTACCTATCATAGCTTGCCCAATCCCAACCAAAACCATTTCAGCAAATCCTAAAGAACACCTAGGTGTTATATAAGGTTCCACAAAGGTTCCATGCCCTAGGGCAACTTTCTAGATACCTACAACCTCTAGATGGGTCCCTAGACCAGATACGTCCTGAAACACAGAGGGCCAGCCTCTCCAGAATATCAACTAGTTCCATCCCCCTATCCCATATCATTGACAGCCCCTTCCAACATGAAAAAATACCACTAAAGAGTGGGAGAAAGATAGTGATGGCGGAGTTACACAGATAAGGTAGGTTTTAACAAATGAGCATCATTGCTCAATCATTACACTGGTATTTCTTTTAATTCCCAGTATTTGGGAGCAGCTAGTAGTAAAAACCTAAAAATGTGGAATTGTAACATATATCAAATTCTGAAATCTGTTCTACAACTAACTGTTGCCATGTGCCTTGAAATTTTTTTTTTTTTTTAGGTGCATGGTCAGGGAATCAAATCCAGATCTCCTACATGAAAGGTGAGCATTTAACCACTAAACCACCTGTGCACCCCATGATATGTTTTGAAATTTATTGCTTTTTTGTATATATACTATTGCTCACAAAAAGAAAAAGAAGTTGATTGTGATGATAACAAATATATATTTAAAAAGTATAAGATTAAAAAAATGCATTAGACAGTGACTCTTTTTCCTCAATTTTTTTGAAAGAGTTTGAGCAGAACTGTTGTTAGTTGTTTTTGAAACGTTCGATAATATTTCCCTGTGAAGCCGTCTAGCCCTGGATTTTTCTTTGTAGGAAGATTTTTGAGATCTAATTGAATCTCTTCACTTGTAATTAGTTTATAAAGATCTATTTCTTCTCAAGACAGTGCTGGTAATTCATGTTTCTAGAAAATTTGTCCATTTCACCTAAGTTGTCTAGTTTATTGGCATATAGTTGTTCATAACATCCTCCATTGATTTTTTAAAACTTCTTCAGGATTCATAATAACAGCTCCTTTCTCATTTTTAATTATTTTTATTTGCATCCTCTTTATTTCTTTTGTCAGTCTAGCTAGGGGTCCATCCATTTTACTGATTTTCTCAAAGAACCAACTTTCAGTGTGGTTAATTCTTTCAACTGTTTGTGGTGTCGCTGTTCTTCAGTTCATTTATTTCTGCTTCAGTCTTTGCTATTTCTCTTTTTCTATTTGCTTTGACGTTAGTTTGCTGTTCTTTCTCCAGTCCCTCCAGATGAGCAGTTAGGTCCTCTGTTTTGCTTGTTCTTCTTTAAGGGTGATTTAAGGCATTTAGGGTGATGAATTTCCCTCTCAGCACCGTCTCTGCTGCATCCCACAAGTTCTGAAATGTTATAAGCTCATTCTCATTCATCTGCAGATACTTACCAACTTCTCTAACAATTTCTTCATTGACCCACTAATTGTTTAAAAGTATGTTGTTTAATCTCCACATATTTGTAAAAGTTCTGGTTCTTTGGTAATTGTGAATTTCTAATTAAATTCCATTGTGATGAGAGAAAGTGTTTTGAATAATTTTAATCTTATTAAATTTATAAAGACCTGATTTGTGTCCCAGCACATGATCTACCCTGGAGAATGTTCCCTGAGCCCTAGAGAAGAATGTATAGCCTGGTATTTTAGGGTATAAAGAACTACATATAAATCAGGTAGGTCTAATTGATTTATGACATTGTTAATGTCTCTGTTTCTCATTGATCCTCTGTCTGGTTGTTCTAGTGATAGAGAGTGGTGTATTGAAATTTCTCACTATTACTGTTGAAATGTCAATTGCTTCCTTGAATTTAGCCAGTATTTGCCTCATATACTTTGGAAGTCCTTGATTGTGAGCCTAAACATTTATGATTGCTATTTCTTCCTCATGAATTGTACTGTTTATTAACATATAGTTCCCTTCCTTCTCTCTTATGACATCTTTACATTTAAAGTCTATTTTATGTGATATCAATATAGCTACCCCTGCTTCCTTCTGGTTAGAGCTTGCATAGAACATCTTTTCCCATCCTTTCACTTTCAATCTATTTATATCCTTGGGTCTAAGATGAGTCTTTTGTAAGCAGTATAAATGGATCATATTTTCAATCCATTCTGCCAATCTATATCTTTTAATTGGTGAGTTTAGTCCAGTAACATTCAGAGTTATACTGTAAAAGCAGTTATGGAATCTACCATCTTATCCTTTAGTGTTTATTTATCAGTTCTAAATAATCTTTTCCTTCTCTCTCTTATAATCCTCTAAGTTACCCTTACTGTTACTCTTCAATTCGGTACTCTCCTCCAGACCACTCGCTCTGTCTTTTTTCAGTTGACAGAATTCCCTTCAGTTTTTCTTGTAGGGCATGTCTGTTGTTGCAAATTCTCTTAGTCTCTGTCAGTGAAGATTTTTACATCTCCCTCAATTTTGAAGGACAGCTTGGCAGGATAAGGAATTCCTGGCTGGAAATTACTCTCATTCAGAGTCTTACATATATCATACCACTGCTTTTTCACATCCATGGTGGCTGCTGAGTAGTCTGGGTTCAGTCTTATCCAGTATCTCTTACAGGTAGTGAATAGCTTTTCCCTTGCTGCTTTCATGACTTTTTGCTTCTCTTCAAAGTATACATCTCTGTATACTTTTTCTCTGATCAGTATACATCTTGGAGTAGGCCTATTTGGATTTATTCTATTTGGGGTTCACTGGACTTATTTGATTTGCATATTTTTATCTTTTATAAGTGTTGGGAAGTTTTCTCCCATTGTCTCTTCAACTAGCTTTCCTATTCCTTTACTCTTCTCTTTCCCTTCTGGGACACCAATAATTCTTATATATATATATATATATATATATATATATGTGCTTCCTGTTATCTATCATTTCCCTGAGATCTAGATCCATTTTTACCACCTTTATTGCCTTTTATTCTTTCATGCATTCAAGCTCAATTGTCCTTTCTTCTAATTCTCTTTTTCTTTTTTCTGCCTCTTCAATTCTGTTGTGCATCTCTACTACACCTTTAATTTGATCTACAATGTCTTTCATTTCTCTGAGATCTGCTGTTTTTCTATTCTTACAAATTCTTTTTTATGCCCTTCCAGCATCTTCTTAATATCTTTTATGTTTCTATGAATATCTTTGATTAATTGCTCCAAATTCTGTGTCCCTTCCAATGATTTAATTGGTTCATTTGACTAGATCATATCTGTATGAGTCTTAATGTGCTTTATGATTTTCTGTAAAACTTGGAGCATCTGAATATCTTTAATAAGGTTATTTTGCAAGCTGATTTCCTTCAAATGTCTCTGATTTTGTATTTACTTAGATTTGCATTGAAAGTACCCTTTTGGACTTGGTTTGTCAGTCCTACCCCCCAAACCATCTCTTACATCTTATGTGCGGGCTGTAATTCTACTTAAAGCTCTAATGAAAGCTAGGCAGATAGGCAATTTTGCCAGACTGCACTTTTCAGCAGATAGCACTCCTGAGCCACTCCTTCCCTTCAGGCCCACCTGTCCTCCAATACATGTCTGCATAAATTAATTAGAAACCTGATATAATTCCAGCCAGGACCCATCACTTACATACCTGATGGGTCTGGTGGCCCCCAAACTTCCACCTGGGATGATCTTGAACTAAGGGGCTGGGTATTTCAGCTTCCCCTGCCCACAGCCAATCCAGAAATGCCTGGCAGGTACACAGTTCATCAGGCTTCCTTGGCCTAGCCTTTCTGTCCCTGTACACCTGAGGTCTCCAGGCCTCCATGAAGGAAGGGAAGTGATATTAAGACCCCCCCAAATTCCCTTGCACTGGCTGGTTCTCAGAACAGAAGTACTCTGACTGTGTTTCTCCCTCCAACCTGGGGGAAGACCCCATAGTCTCTGCCAAAATAAGCCAGGTGCCTGTACCAGCCTTTCTCAGGGGTGGGAAGCAGACACTGTACTCTAGCTAAGTAATCCTTGAACATGAGTCTATTAGCTTCCAAGTTCCCTCCTAGGAACTCTGGTTTACGGAGCCGTAAGAGAAAATCTCCCAAGCCAGCTGCAGGAATAGGCTGGAATAGTGACAGAACTCACTTACCCTGTTCTCTCCATCCCAATACCTCTGCTTTTTCATTCAAGGTCTCCCTAGGTATAGATGTAGACCCTCCATCATCACTCACATCCTGGAATGCTGTACTAGTTATTTTTTTCAGCCCCTTCTCTTATTGCATGGAGCCAGAATGAACTCAGACTCTCCTATTCCGCCATCTTGCCAGAAGTCCCTGTTAATGCTTTTTATAATCTCTGTGCAAATGGTCTAGCAGCACTCTCTGTGCTACACCTACCCCCACCTCCCAACATTTTGAAAGTTTAATTTCACAGGATTAACTAAAATAGGGCATAATATTCTTACTGTCATCTCAAAAATGGTGTATTTGGGGCAGGCCACAGTGTCTCAGCAGGCAGAGTTATTGCCTGCCATACCGGGGACCTGGACCCGATTCCCAGTGCCTGCCCATGCAAAAAAAAAAAAAAAAAAAAAGAGTGGTGGATTTGTCCACCAATGTAACTTTTTCTGGGTGAAATAAAAGACCCTTCATAACTGGATTTGAAGTAAAAAGAATAAGATGTCTTGTAATGAAAGAAATACTATGCATATCACTGTAAATGTGGCACAATTTGAACATTGTGTTAAAAATCTAGCTATTGAGGAACTTTTATTGTGAGGTTTCAAACTATTCAAGCACCTGCCATTTAACTTGCCTTAGAAAATATTTTCTGACACTTGTATTTAAGTTGTCCACAAGGACTTATAAGTAAATTTAAAATCAATACATATATTTGAATGAAACTATTACTTAAGAAAGCAATATTGGGGGTAGTGGGAGTCTTCTAGATAATAATTTTTCAAATATTTGAAGACTAGGATCATATCTCCACTTTTTAAAAAGTTTTTTACTTCTCTAAAGAATATCCAGTTCTTGACGCATTCCCCATGTGAAATGATTGTGGGCATCATCTCATCTTCCCTGCCACCCTCCTTTCCTCTGGATGCATCTAGTTTGTCAACGTCCTTCTTAAATATGTTCAGAATTGAACAAAATACTACAAATATGATCCAAATAACTCAGAGACAGTTAAAGGCCCTTTCCCAAAGAACTTATTCTTGATAATTCAACTAGTGCTTACAAACTACTAAATTGTATGCTTATTGAGCTGATTTTATTGAATTGAAATATGGAATTTATATGTACTTGTATTACATTTCAACTTATTAGTTCACATAACCAGACACAGACTGGCACAAAGTGCCCTGTGTGGAGAAGTATTCAATCACTATAATCCATCTGACTACACTGTCTTCTAGACCACATTTCTTCATGCTGTCCCCAAGGATATCAGGAAAGACTATGACAATGTGCTTTTCTGAACTCAAGAGATGATTGTTATGGCACCTCTCTATCATGGAATCCTATCAAAAAAGGAAATGAAGTCAGTCTGGAAAGTCACTTAACCAAAGTCTCAGTTTCTTCATATCTAAAGAAAGGAAGTTGGACTAGAGCCGTTTGAGCTATAAAATTCTATTATTCTAAGAGAGATTTTATCAGGTATTAGAAAGATACTGAAATAAATAATGAAGGAAAGCTAACCTATATGGGAGAGGCACTGTGTCATGAAGTAGTGTCTGTAATCCCACACTGATAATCCATAAACCAGAGGGCACTTGATCTTATTTTTCCTTTCACATAAAGTCTCAATTCAGACTTCACCAATTATTAACTTGTGATCAGTCAGACAGGGTCTGGAAGATAGTTTAACACTTCAGAGTCACTGAAAAAAGAAGTCTGCTAACCAAATGAATAATGAAACTATTATTTTCAAGCCCTTTAGAAATATTTAATCATGTAACCACTGAAACTGCAAATTGTTCTTAGTCAATATAGAAGACATGTGTTTGACTTGGGCTGTAGTTATACATTTAAAAACAGTAAGCCAAAATGTTTAAAAACTACATTGTTTTAGCCACACTTTTCCAATATTCAGGCTACCCTTCCCTTTTCTTATTAAAGTTTTATTTCAGAGGTGCTCATATTCCAAATAACTGTACATAAACAATCTTTTCAAATACTCTTTTATACTAGAACTTATCCCACAAAAATATATCTTTCTGAGGTAATTTTCTTTCTTCTAATTTGGTAAATTTCAAACATTTGTTCATTGTTCCTATATTTTTCTTAACCTAAACCTACCCCATACTCCATTACATAAAACAGACAAAAGAGCTAAGTTATTTAGGCCAGAAATTCTGCACAGCACACCAAGACTAACTTGTGTGTGGAGAGTGGATTGTTGATGGGAGCGTGTACAGAATGCTTTCCACCCATGCTCTTCTAGGCTACCCAAGCCAGGACCCTACTGGGAGAGCACCAGGCCAAGTGTGCCGAGCTATGGCTTCCTACCCTGGAAGGCTGAGCTGACAGCAAAGTCTCTCACCAGCCTTCTAGACTGCTAGGGTACTAGGAAAGCTAATGATATTACTTCTGCATAATAACAATCATTATATTTGAGATTGTATGATGTTCTTAAGCTCTCTGAGAACAAAACACTGATTATAACAAATAGTATTGCATTCTATTTTAAGTCATTTGACTTTCAAACATATCTTACAGGATCGTACTATATATAAAAGCAAGAATTCTCCATATCCTTAACTTATAACCCTAAATGGTATATATTATTAACAAAATTCTTTACAAAAATGAAACTGAAGCTAAAAGACATTTACTTATCCAAATCACAGAGTATTAGTGGAAAGTGAAATTTAAATCTGAGTGTGTGCGATCCCAAAGACATGCTATTTCTCCTTCACCATATTGCTACTCAAAAATGACACAAACTCTATCTTCAAGAAGCTCACAGCCCAGGACTTGACATAATTAACAAAACAAGAGATAAAGGGCATAACGTCTGAAGAGTCAACAGTAAGATATGTCTCCGAGAGGGAGTCGATCGTTCAGGCAGAGAAAAGAACGTGAACAAAGGCAGAGAAAGAAAAATACAGGGCATACACATAGAGCAGCAAATAGTCTGGATTACCGAAAGGCAATGTGTCCAGACTCTCTGTTAAGAATCCCAGGGAAACTCATTTAAACTATAGCTTCTAGGGCAGGCAACGGTGGCTCAGTGGCAGAATTCTCGCCTGTCATGCCAGAGACCTGGATTCCCCGAGCCTGCCCATGTCAAAAATACCGCCCCCCCCAAAAAACCCCTACAGCTTCTCCAGTTCCCGTCTTGAAGAGTGTAATTTGGTAGGTCTGATGTGGGGCCTAGGAATATTCATTGTCTTAATGTACTGTAAGTGGTTTTAACCATCAGGGAAGTTTAGGAAGCAACAAGCTAAAGAATAGAGTCAATGAAGGGAAGTCATGAAAGCAGAAATCTGCTATAGCAGGCTAAGGAGTTTAGAATTATTGCTGTAGTCAACAATGGTAACATCTTAATATGGCTTCAGGAATACTATTCTGATGGCCATTTGTGCAAAGTAAAAAAGAGAAGGGAGATAGGAGACTGGTTTGTACACAAGTGAAACAGCACAGACTAGAAATAATAAAGAACGGAACTAGGGTAGCAGCAAAATAAATTAAGAGGAAGAGATAAATTTGAGATATATTGTGAATGAAAAATTCTTACCACATTCAACCTAGCAATGCAGAGAAAAAAGTCGGAACTGAATCTAAAATTCTGCATTAGAAGATACTTGTACCAGGAAATAGAAATAGAAATCACAGAATAGGTATAAGTTTGGGAAGAAAAGGTAATGAGTTAAGATTTAGGTAACTAGTAAGACATTCAAACAGAGTATCTCCAAATGCCGACAAGGTACCTGGAGAAAAGAAAAGAAAATAGGCTAGAGATACTGATTTGAGTCAGATACAAACATTTGATGATAATTTTATTACAGTGACCCCCTATTACAGAGTCAGATGAGAGAAATACGATGACACAATGACAGGGTCATAATAATAGTCATTCGATAATGGACTGAGGGTTTCAATTTCTTTGGTAAACAGGAATGATTTAGTCTTTCTATTGTTTTAAATGTTTCTCAGGTTTGAGACAAAATAAAGGACAAGGTAGCAGTATTTGTGGAAGTATCCTTTCACATTTCAATCTTATTGCAAACACAAACTGCTCTTGGAGTACCAAGTTCACGATATTCAATGTAACTTAAACATATATTTTTTTCTACTTTATCCAACAGAAAGCAGCCACAGAAAGATAGGCTTTCAACATTTAACACATGCTGTTACTACAAATAGAGAAAATTCAAATGAATTTCCTAGTGATAGTAATCTCAGAGTAATTTAATTGCAACAACAAAGACGGATGGAAAAACTCCTTTCTCTCACCCTTGCTCTCCAAGGTTGTCCAAGTTACTATACAGATCCTCTGGGAGTTAGGGAAGGGAATCAGGCAACTGCACTGAGCACAGCCGCCTCCTACCCCAGAATGCGAAGCCACCAGCGAAATTTCTCACCAGCCTTCCAGATGGCTTGGGTTTGAAGGAGGCAGCTTCTGCTCCTTCATGGTTATATTAGAGACTTAAGTAACTATAAAAAAAAATCTAAGTTTGAAATTCTGGCTCTTTCACCTCCTAATTACAAAATTTTAGACAAATGACAATCTCTCTGATCAGTTTCTTCATCTTCAAAATAAGAATAACACATATCACAGGGTTATTATAGGGATTACATAAAATAAATATTTAGCACAGTTAGAAGATGAGAACATAAATCATTACAATACAGTATAAATGCTTTGGTGGACACAGACAGATTACCATGGGGTCATACCAAAAAAGTACCTCGCAGAGCCTGGGTGAAGTTGTAGGTAATAGCAGAGCTAATTCTTAATCTAAAACTAAAAGTTAGCTAAATCAAATAGGGAGCACACACCAAGCCAGTGAAATGGTGGTGGAAGGGGAGGCACAGGTGTGCAAGAAAAACTGACAGATTTGCAAAACATCAACAAAGAAAACCCTGGCAATTCCCGGATCTAATACTCTGGTTTTGTCCATTCACAAATAGTCCTACAGGACCATAACATTCAGTAAATCTTTCATTTAGCTGAGGCACAAATATGAATCATGAATAATGCAAGACTGGTGCTCAAGAACGAACCACTTAATGAATAAGCCTGGTTGACTTCCCAATAAACCTTCTTAATGAGACTTTATTATTCTATATTTGCCATTCCAAATCAGTACTTTTCAAAATACTTTATTGCCTGTATTTTTCAAATGTTTTGAGATACATTCCTCACAAATGCAAGGCTTCCCTGCAAGTCAATTTGGCTGAGTACAAGTAGAGAAGCTTGTGGCTGGTGAAGTCAGCAGGGGCCAAACCAGGAAGGGCCAGGTATGAAAGGCCAAGGAATCTGGACTTGATCCTAAAAACAGTAGTTAACCACAAAGGGATTTTAAGCAGTGAAAATAAATGAATAGAAGGAAGGGAGGGAAAAAGGGAAGAAGGATGGAAGGGGAGGAGGGAGAAAGGAAAGGACAGATGGAGAGAGAGGGGAGGTATTGATTGAGGGAGGAAATATCAGATTTACATTTAAAAAAATTTACTCTATAAGGGGATAAACTGTTAGGAAGAAGTCTAAAGAGCAGAGAGGGGGGCCTCACTGCAAAAACCCAAGTTAGAGATAAACGAGGGCTTGGAAGTAAGATAGTGACAGTAAAACTGAAGCATAAGTCCAAAAGATATCTAGAAGGTAAGATGAGAAGCAAGTAAACATTAATTCATCCAATATTCACTAAACATTAACTAAATAAAAGTAACATGTAGGTAACAAAGGAAAACACAAACAAGCAACTAGCTGGATGTGGGTGGTAAAAGATAGAGGGGTGCAAGGGCAGTTCAGTGGTACAATTCTTGCCTGCCATGCGGGAGACCCGGGTTTGAACCCTGGTCCATGTACTTCCCAAAAAACAAACAAAAAATTCAACAAAATGGTGCCACAATAACAGGATACTCACATGGAAAGATAATGAAATGTGACCCCACCATACAGCATACAATAAAAAAAGATAAAGGAAAGAAGAGATTCTAGAGATGTTGAGGTGATTGATGATATTGATTGATTGTGAATCAATCAGTGATTAATGATGCTGATAAAGAATAAAGTGAAAAGGAGGTTTTCACATGAAGATGAATTTAGTTTCCACATTTAAAATAGAGACGTTCCCTAAAGGCAACCTGAAATGAGGGACAAGAGCCTATAAGAAATATCTGGCCTTATCTATCTTCTGGAGTTGGGAATGTCAGTGTACACATGATAATTGAACCCATGGGATCAAACAGATTACTCAAGAATAGTGTACAGAATGAGAATAAATTATGACCAAAATTATTTCTTACACATTGCCCATTCTAATTCCATTTTAACGCAAGTGAAACAAGTAAGTATGCTTACTGCTTCCAATAAAAGCCAACAATAGCTTACCAAAATCATACTCACAGATGAGGGAAACACACGGATAAAGATAAAGACAGGGGTGCCAATATTCTGCTTTTGAGTCAATGTTATCATTAGTGTTGGTAAGAAATAGGCAACTATGTTATGCAAATAAGGCAGTGCTAAGTTATAGCTTTAATTACTATCATAAGAACCTTAAACTAAATCCTTTAGATCTCAGTGTTCACCGATTTTCAAGAAAGAAAGGCATATCAGAATCTTTGGGGGTATGAATTTGAGAAATCTCTTGAAGATTTTCTGGGAACGTGCATATCAGAATCACTGCTCTAAACAATGACAAGGTACTGTAAGTGTGTCAACAATGAGTATTGCAATTAAAGTGATATAAGGAAAACCATACTTAAAGGTGTGTGGTGAGCTAAGAAGCCAGGAAGCAATGTATAATCCAAAGACATGGATTTTACAGTTAAATAGGCGTGGGTTCAAATCCCAGCTCTAACTACTTTTTATTTATGTGACTTTGAAAAAATTTTAACCTCTCTATACTTTAACACACTGGTACCTAAAAGGGGGATAATAAAGTATTTGTCTCAAAGGGTTATTATGAGGATTAATGAAATAAACAAGTATGTATAAATAACATCAAAATGTGTATACAGAAGTTTTGGTTTATCACGTAGCAAACCAATTAAACAAACAGCAATTAAAATCTGAATTAAAAAGTTGAACCATTAAAAAATTTAACTATAATTCTGCCAGATTTTTTAAATGCCCAGATTAAAAAAAAACTACAAGTTTAAGAAGTTAAATCATCTCAGAAGTTGCAAATATCTACACAAATCATTTTACTAATCAATTCAACAAATACTTACTGAGTGTGTAACGTGAAATGTGCTGTGCCAGAAATAGAGGTGATACAAAAATAGAGGTTAACCTCTTTCTAAATTTAGTATAAAAGACAAATTAGTTTTACCTGACTAACTCGATTCACTTCCTCCTCTTCTTCTTCAGCTTCCTCTCCAAAGGAAAGTAAATTAAAATTTCTAATTAAAAATAGGAAAAAAGAATGAAAAGTTAAACATAATATCCTATTTTAAGGCAACAGAACAGAATTTACGAGAATAAACATATTCTGACAATTTAACAAAAGATGGTATTAGCTGGCATTCAGCAGAAAATAGACTAAAGATTTTATATAAAAGCCAAGATTTGCTACAGAAAGGAACAAAGTCATGAAGCATGCAGCAAGGAAAATGAATCTTGGGGACATAATGTGGTACAGAATAAGCCAGAAACAAAAAAGCAAATATTGTATGGTCTCTTTTAGAAAACACCTACACGAAAATGGGGCCTAGATTATAAGCTTTTATAGCAGTCACATTTAGCCCAGAGCTGTTAATGCTATCTCTAGATTTTGAGATGCTGTGTCATATATAGTATGTATAACCTGTTATCTCCCTGGAACTTTAACTACCCGTGTGACACCTAAGACTCAGAGCTGGAGTTCTGCAGCTCTGAAAGTCAGCATTGCCACATACCACAAATGTTAAAGAAACCAAAAAAAGAGATCAGGCATCAGTGAAAGATAAGAACAAAGCTGATGGGTTGATAATAAGATGAATTAGAATACAGGAATAAGGATGACGTCTGTATTTTAGAACTTCACCTACTGTATGAGCCCCAAGTATGAGGGGATTATTTTATCCGAAACTTAAATTTTTGTAGTACATAATCTAATTTAACCTATCTGGATAGCTCATTTAAACAATCCAAACTCAAGGAACCCAAAAAGGGAATGAGGGCTTGTAATTCTACATAGCTTAAGGCTATACCCAGATACATCCCAGAATATGTTGGGCACATAATTAAAAAGCATTGGCACTGATTGTATAATATGGCTGCACTGTACATGTATGGCTATTTCTCAATAAAAATATTTTAAACACACACACACACACACAAATCTTAAAAAAAAAATGTATTGGCAAAGTCCTTTGAGGTACAGAAGAAAAAATACTAAACTATTGAGCTTTAACCCCTGATACCGTCTCAAACATTAAGGATTCCAAATTTAATTTGATCTTCACGCTTGTTCTTGTGAAGCTTAATTCTGTAGTGGAGAAGCTAAGTCTACCTATAACTACACCTAACTGTTTCTTCCAGAAAAACCCCTTTTATTGCTCAGGTGTGGCCTCTCTCTCTCCAAGTCCAATTTTGCAAGCAAAATCATTACCCTCCCCGCTACATGGGACATGACATCTAGGGGCAAAAGTCTCCGTGGTTACATGGGACATGCTCTCAGGGATGAGTCTGGCCCAGGCACCGTGGGATTGACGACATCTTCCTGATTAAAAGGGGGAAAGAAATGTAACAGAATTAGGTATCTGTGGCTAAGAGATTTTAAATAGAGTCAAGAGGCTATTCTGGAGACTACTCTTACACTAGCTTCAGTTAGATATTGCTAATTACTGGAGTTTACCAAACCCCAACCAAAACCATTCCTATTAACCCTAAAGAACACATAGGGGTTTATCTGAGATTCCACAGTTTCACATACTAAGACTGCTTTAGAAAGCTATAACCTCCAATTGGGTTCCTAGGCCAGGGAAGTCCTGAAATCTAGAGGCACCAGCCTCTTCAAGAACATGAACTAGTTCTATCCCCCATCCCATATTATTGACACCCTTTTCCAACATGAAAAAGTTAGAAAAGGTAGAGTCCAAATACCCCTAAAGATTGGGAGAAGGATCAAAGGAGAGGAGGAGTTATAACAGAGAAGATAGGATTTAACAAATGAGGATGACTACTGAATCATTATGGTATTTCTTTCAGTCTCCGGTGTCTTGGAGCAGCAGCTAGAAGGAAAAACCTAAAACTGTGAAACCTTAACCCACATCAAACTCTGAAATCTGTTCTACAACTACTTGTTACAATGTACTTTGAAATACATTGCTTTTGTGTATGTATTTTAGATTTCATAATAAAAAATTAAAAAGACTTTTAAAAAACCAAACAAAAAAAAAGCTACAATTTTGGTTTCAGACCACAGACATTGCATATTTGCTAGGCTAACCTAATGACCAGAAATCCCTCCTGAGCACTACCATTAAATGTCTGAGTCAAGCATGATGGAGGCAGGTAAGCTTTTTATAGTTATGAAAACTGGTAGCAAAATGGAGACTTCTGAGAAACTAATAAATATATAGCCCAAAAAAGCACTTAAGTGGGAAGCAATTAATCTACTATCTTCCAAAATATGTCTTAATATTTTAAAATAATGTTACATAAAATTGTCAGACAAAAAAAGTCAGCAATAAATTTAACTGAAAAATAGCCCATGGAGAGAAAAAACTAAGTTTGTTTGCTTTGATCCTTTAAAATAAAGTAAGAAATCCCGAGTAAGAGAAGTTATTAAAACTCTCTCACAAATATTGGAAAAATAAAAGATGTGGCAATCAAAGAGTATTGTTTTTTCAAAAAATAGATGTAATCAATTACCACAGCATTCCTATAATACATTTGCTATACATTTTTCTTAAAAATGAAATGCTTTTGACCTTGTTGTCAAGATAAATTAGTGATAAAATATGTACATGAGTATGACTGATCTTTCATACAGAGATAAATTAGTTGAAATAAATAAAAAAAGGTAAATCAAATATTTAGCTACTTAAGAAGTTACTCTGCCATAAAGCATAAACTATTATAATATAATATATATAATATAATAAAAAATTATTAAGGTATCTAGCTCGTGTCTGACAGTTTACAAAATCAACTGATTTACTTATTTTGTAGTATAATAAGGAAAAAATCTAGTATGTACTGAACACCTACTCTATTGTGTCTTTTCAGAAATCCCTTCTAATTTAATCTGCATAACAATGAGATATTGTACTTAATTAACATCTCCATTTTATAAAATGAGCTCTTATTAACTGGGTTAAGCAAAATTATACTTAGAACTGCGTGATTCCAAGTTCAATAAAATTCCTAATATAGATGCCACAATTCAGTAAAAGAATAAGTTGAAATCTATACCCATTTTAATGAAACAGACAAAGTTAGTGATATAAAGAATACTGTCCACAAAATACTGAAACTTATTAAAAAAGAAATTTCTCCTTTGGGAAACTATCCTTGGGAAATAATTCAAAATATAGAAATAACCTAAGTATAAATATATTCTTAATAAGGTTAATTTTCATAGCAGCAAAAAAGTTAAATAAATGAGACAATTCGGCAGTCATTTAAAATATACTTTATACTTTTTCTACTTTCCAAGTTGTTTATAATAAATATATATTAATTTAAAAACAAGTAAAAATCAAAAAAGGTTCTCCACAACTGATCTATATAAATAATTGGTATAGTGATCATAAAATAGTTATCTATTTGTTAACAAATTTCATACGGACTTCTGAGAGAGAAAACTTTTTCAGCTTAAGTTTAAGACATATACTGTACTTTGAATACAAGATATGCTCATTTAGAAAACACACACACATAATTCAGCTCTCTCCTTTCGTTAGGTAGTGAATAATTGTCAGATGTGGAAATAAATTGAACCAACAACTGAATTAGTGTTGCTTTTCAAGCTGAAGAAAAATCTTCCTAATATAGATTACTTTGTGCCTTTGGGTTTCAACTTCTTTACTTCCTCCTCTGGTTTTTCTTTTTTCAGCTTTTTAATTTCCCTTGGAATGATGTCATCAAAAGGATTAAACAAAACCTATGAAAAGAAATATTTTGAAAAGATTATTCAGTTTTGAAATTTCACAAACAATTAAAACCAGCATTTAACTGTGTTGACCTTGGTGTCTATACTTTTCCCTACATAACCATTATTTGGATAGTAATACATATAGTACATAAAGTACTTCCACTTACATGGTCTCATTAGAGTGTCCTAACAATCCTATCTGTTGTTAAGGAAGATTTTATCCCTATTTACAAAAGAGAAAAAATATTCAGGAAAACTTAAATGATACAAAAAACTCAGGTACAAAAAACTCAGATGTCTTGATTCCAAATCAAATGCTCTTAAAGACCCTGCTTCCTATCAAGCCACTTCACTGGGCTAAAAAAACCTAATTCTCCTAGCTTTCAATTATGAGTCTTTTAATTCATCAGTTTATCAGTTAAAATTTCAACTTTGAATCCAAAACCTTCAATTAAAAAAAATTCTTAATCAGAAATTATGCTTAAATAAACTACAGAGATAAAACCTGGGTTCTGTTATTAATTTATATATATAAAGTCTTCATCCAATTTTATCAACTCCTCTTAAATGACTATTAAGCACTAAATCTCATAATGATTATGTTCCTACCTCACAACTTTTTATTTTGTGTGGATTACGTGGTCTTTCTTCATCATCAATGTCTACTTCTGTCAGTCTTAGCATGTTATATACTGTATCCCCTGTTACCTATCAAATAAAAATGAAAATTTATTACAAATATCACTGCATTCATTCTTTAAAGTAAGGTGGGATTTTTAAAAATATTTTTTAAATAATGAAAAGGGAATTTAATATTATTATATAAAGTCATATGCATTTAATAATACAAATAAAACAACTTCATCTCAAAGGGAAAAAGCAAAGATGAAGTTCAATCTTTCAATCAGTTTCCTGGAAAATTCCAATATATACTTAATATCAGTTTTATTAAAAATAAAAATACAATACAAAATAATCTCCTACTGAACAGCAACTTTTTATTCAAATATCATAAACAAATTTAGACCTTAGAACAGGGTAGAATAGTAAAATAACAACAATAAAAACTAATCCCTGTGGTAAGTGTGTTGAGATATTATCTTACCTAACCCTCACAAACATCCTACAAGTAGGTACCATCATTTTTCTTTTCCTACAGATAAGAAAATTGAGGCTTAAAGAAGTTATAGAGCCCCACTGAAGTTCCTTCTGCTTTCTGACAACTATGTTATACTTTTTCTCTAATGTATAAGTTATATAATATCGACTGTTAAAAAATGATGCACAATGGCAACCCAATTTTCATTTTGCTGTACATTCATATTTTTAAGAAATAATATGAAGGGAATCTATGAACATGAGGCTACTTAGGGCAGAGTGGGTAGAAAGAATGCACCAATACATATTTCTTAATCCATGTTGTTAAATATTAAGCAACAAGACTGCATTTCATGCTTACAGCTTGACTCCTTTCACCCATCATTTCTCAAGAGTTTTTAAATAACAGCAGTTTTCCACTTGTTGCTAATTTTGTTTTTCCTTTTCATCATCATAAAATCCAGTTTTACCTAGGCTATGGGGAAAACCATTCTTTTTCAACCAGCAGAGGGAGCTGATACACTAGTGAAATCTAAAATGGAAGCTTGAAATAGATAGGAAGGCAGTAGACTAACAGAGAAAACCTTCAGAATCCCTGTTTAATTAAAAGATGTTGAAAGTTCAATAGAAAGGGCATTCTCTGATATGACATTAAATGTGAGGAGGATTAAATAGGCACTGTTCAAAATAACATTCTCAGTAAAAAAATTCAACATCAGTACAACTTGTACTTTAAATATAAAGAATTCACCATTTACAAAACAAACTTTAAACTGCTAAATTTTATTACCTAGGTGTCTCTAAAAATGTAAAAACAACATTGGCTGGGTGACAAATTCTAAAGCTGTAACCAATGACTTACTTGTTTGAAACACATAGAAAAGAGTTGAAGTGGTCCTTCATAGTTCATTATATGGTTGTATACACAGTTCATTATATAGAGATTCTCATAGGAATCTATTCCATCATTTTTGGAAATAACAGGTAAATATTCTAGGGAAAAATTTTATAACTTATTCTTAAAGAAGTTAAGTGTATTTATAACAGAAGACTAAATACTAACTAAACCAAACCACAGATTTAAAATAATTGGACACTAACCTTTCCAAAGATGGTGTGCTTATTGTTAAGCTCATCTGCTCGACCCAGTGTAAAGAAAAACTGACTGCCATTATCATGAGGGCCAGCGTTTGCCATGGCAACGAGTCCTCTCCGATTAAAACGCAACCGAGAATGAAATTCATCCTGAAGCACAAAAAGGAAAAGTTTCAGTGAACGACCTACATTATATTGTAAAAAGACCCTTCATATTTAGTTGTACAATTACCAGCAAGGAGCTAAATGATGTGAAGTTTTTTTTACTTAACTAATTTTCAAGGGTAATCAAATCCAATATTTACTATCCCTTCAATGCTTTTGAATTTGACTTCACATCTTTTAAGTATCTTCTAAATATGCTCTGTTAATTTAGCCCATTTTGTAGCAAGTTGAATTCTGACACATGGAGAAAGGGTACAAAAAGGGGAATGGATTTCTAAAAATATTCACTTAGTCTTCATACACTCAAAATCAACTAAACTTTTAGAACCGTCTATAATTTCTCCAAGAAAATGACCTTTGAATCATGGTGGAGTCTTGAACTAATGCCCCGCCCTGCCTCCATTCTAATTGTCAAGGAACAATTGTTTTCTTCTTGCTTTTTTAATTCTAGCAATCTACTATGATTGTTACATGATCTGTGTTTTTTAAAGTCCTAAATTAAATCTTTTCTAAAATGGCACTAATCACATTTGCTTGTTTTTAAAAAGCAGGGACAAGCCTTTCTAAGGTAATTTTCCTGCTAGGATAGGCCACATAACATATACACTGGTGTCTTCACAGAATTTCCATCCAGACCTCACACTAGACTCATTTATAATTTAGGTATGTAATCAATGTATTCCAGAAATAAAGTTACTTTTCTTTAACAAATAATTTTTAAGAAAACTGAACTCAAAGGATCACAACTATCTAGAATACAATCTGCATTAAAAATGACAACTGAAAACTCACAAGATAACTGCACGACCCTAAAACAATAAAGCAAATTCACCGATTAGAAAAGAATCAATAAGAAAAGCTATAATGTTACAACAAATAATAGAATAGAGGAATGTTTCCGACTAGACTGAGGCTTTAAGATCATGAGAATCGTACCTGGTAAAATAAAAACAGTCCAACAGTGACATCTGAGACTTTTTAACAGCCATTCCACATTTTCTAAGGGCAATAACACTCGGACACTAAAACAAACAGTTCAAGCATTTTTCTCAAGATTCCCAGAGCAAACCAGTGAGGATGAAAGGAAACTCCAGACACTCTACCCAATTAATATGAATACAAAATCGTCAGAAATTCCCGTATTGTAAAAGCATTTGAAGTTCTGTTTGGCTAAAAAAAAAAAAAAAAAAAAATTGAATAGTATCAGTAAGGGTAACTTACAAGATAAAAACAGAAAGAGGGAAAAATAAATACAGATCTGACAAACAAAAACTAAAGGCTAAGACGGTAGATTCAAGAACTGCCCTTACAGTAATAACTCTGAAGTTGACGGACTAAACTCACTCTACTGGATCCTAGAGTTGGCAAGTTTTCAAAAGCAGGGTTCTTTTGTTGTAGAGGAGGGAAGTATTAACGAGCAGGTGTCCGTCCTTGTTAGGACCTGGGTGTGAAGGAGCAATTAGAAATGCAGCAGTGGTAGCACCTCATAGCACCTCATGTCCCTAGAACTCAGTACTGCTTCGTGTGTGTGTGTGTGTGTGTGTGTGTGTGTGTGTGTGTGTGAGAATTCCTTTTTTTAATTATTCTTTTTAATGTATTGTGAGTGGAATTGTTTTCTTTTTTTTAATTTTTAGATAGATAGCTAAATGATGGATAATCATGGATGGTTGGATGGATGGAGAGGGATAGTAGGCAGGTAGGTAGGTAGAAAGAGATAGATAATGAATGAATGGAGAAAGATGGATTCTCTTTTATAGAATCTTTATTATGAATGGTTAACAAAAGACTAAAATTTTATTCATAAAATAATAACTAGATACCATTTATTCTCAATAATAGAGTAATATCACAGAAGTAGCAGAAGGAAATTATGGAGTTAAGAGACAGAACCAGATCTTAAGAATGATCATATCTTATTTTTATAAGATTTTTATAAGATTTACCCCCAAAAAATGGTAAACCTATTTAAAGTAGGCAACCATCATCATCTGATCAAGCAACCCATAACTGAAATGATTAGAAACAAAATACGTGAGTGAAAACTGAAGCACTAAATAAGAAAAGTGTGTCCTGCTAGTAACAAAACGCAGGTAATAACTAATGTGGTAAAAGAAAAAATTGCTATAAGAAATAGAATATTTTCTTCATCTGGTCTGCTTCTCTCAGTTAAAAGAATCAACTAAGAAAAAAAAGACAGAAAAACTCACTTTCCCAAACCAAATAACAAACCACCCACACACTTATCAATGATGTTGGACATCACCTTAAGAAACTTCAGACAGGTTACAACACAAAACTGAAACACCAGACCCTTGTCTTCCAAAATCAAAACTATCAATTTCATCACATCAGTCTGGTACATTGTTCCATAAACACCACCTTACTTCATGGTCACACCACTAAAGAGCTATAGAAAATGATCACATTAAATACATTACTCTTCCTATTCATAATGATATTTTCTGAAGGGATATTTGATACCAAATGCCAACCAAGTCTTTGAATTAGCAGATAAATTTCAAATTAAATTTAAACTATAATAAGTCTACAAAAATAATATACTCTCTATCAATAAATACTCTATCAAAATTCAGGAAATCTGATGATAAAAACACGGGGAAAAACTGATTTTTTTTTAAACTATCAGGCAAAAACAAACTAAAAAGATATAATCAAGAAAGAAAGGAAATAGGCAACTTCTTGTTGAGCATCTAAGCCCCACCTCTGAAAAAGAAGCTGTTTTTGAACAGCTAAAGAAAAATCTCAGGACATGGACTAGCTCATTTAATATACTCTCCTTCCTTATGTGAAAATGACATTGTTGACTAACCCTCAGTAAGAAATTTGCTTAGATTTAATTTGTTTTTCTAGTTCCAGTAACAAATTGAGTTATTCTAACACTGATATGATTTGCATCCCCACAGCTCAAAAACTATGTGGAAATACCTATGTGTATAGTATACTTGTCCCTCAGTTTCTCTTACTCTGCTAATTGTGCAGTCAAAGTGAGTTTTGCCCCTTTCTTTAATTTGCTCTCAAAAATCTTTTCAAAATGATGGTAAGTGCTATTCTTTTCTATTTCACTATAAAAATGGAATTTCTACTAATAAAAAAATAAAAGATACTGATATTTCTTCATTCAAAGAACATGATACTGGTGCCATCAGATTAATAATAAACATAATTTTAGCTTTTACTTGAACCCACTCTTATTTTTTTCTTATGCAATTTTATTGAGATATGGTCACAAACATAATCATCCAAAGTGTACAATCAGTAATTCACAGTATCATCCTATACTTGTGCATTCATTACCACAATAAATTTTTGAACATTTTCATTACTCCAAAAATAAAATATAAAAATAAAAAGAGCACCCAAAATATCCCATATCCCTTATCCCCCTCTATTATTTACTTATTTTTGTCCTTATTTTTTTACTCATCTGTCCATACACTGGATAAAGGGAGTGTCCACTACAGGGTTTTCACAATCACAATATCACACTGTACAGGCTATATAGTTATACAATCATCTTCAAGAATCAAAGCTGGGATGTAGCACAGGGAAATTTATTGCCCTAAATGTCTATATAAAAAAAGAAGAAAGAGCAAAAATCAAGGATTTAACTGTCTACTTGGAAGAACTAGAGAAAGAACAGCAAACTAACCCCAAAGCAAGCAAAAGGAAAGAAATAATGAAGATTAAAGCAGGAATAAATGAAATCGAGACCATGAAAACAATCAAGAAAATCAACAAAGCCAGAAGTTCATTCTATGAGAAAATCAATTAGATTGATGGACCCTTAGCGAGGTTGACAAAAAGAAGAGAGAGGCTGCAAATAAATAAAATCAGAAATGGAAGAGGAGACGTAATCACTGACCCCACAGAAATAAAGGAAGAGAGGTTACTATAACAACTTTATGCTAATAAACTCGACAACGTACATGAAATGGACAACCTCCTAGAAAGGCATGAACAACCAACACTGACTCGAGAGAACCAGATGACATCAACAAACCAATCACAAGAAAAGAAATTGAATCAGTCATTAAGAAGCTCCCCAAAAAGAAAAGCCCAAGACCAGATGGCTTCACATGTGAATTCTACCAAACATTCAAGAAAGAATTAGTATTAATCCTGCTCAAACACTTCAAAAAAATTGAAGAGGAGGGAAAGCTACCTAACTCATTCTATGAAGCCAACATCACCCTCATACCAAAGCCAGACAAAGATATTATGAAAAAAGAAAACTACACATCAATCTCTCTTATGAATATAGATGCAAAAATCCTCAACAAAATTATTACAAATCAAATACAGCAGCATATGAAAAGAATTATACACCATGACCAAGTAGGATTCATCCCAGCTATGCAAGGATGGTTCGACATAAGAAAATCAATTAATGTAATACCCTATAACAAATCAAAGCAGAAAAACCACATGATGATCTCGATTGATGCAGAAAAGGCATTTGACAAAATTCAAGTGTTTCCTGTTGAAAACACTTCAGAGGATAGGAATAGAGGGGAACTTCCTCAACATGATAAAGGGAATATATGAAAAACCCACAGCTAACATTATCCTCAATGGGGAAAAACTGAAAACATTTCCCCTAAGATCAGGAACAAGACAAGGATGTCCACTATCACCATTATTATTCAATACTGTGGAAGTTCTAGCCAGAACAATTAGACAAGAAATAGAAATACAAGGTAACAAAATTGGAAAGGAAGAAGTAAAACTCTCACTGGGCGCAGAGGATATGATACTATATGTTGAAAACCCCAAAAAATCCACAGTAAAACTACTAGAGCTCATAAATGAGTACAGTAAAGTGGCAGGTTACAAGATCAGCACTCAAAAATCTGTAGTGTTTCTATACACTAGTAATGAACAATCTGAGGGGGAATCATGAAAAAAACATTTACAATTGCAACCAAAAGAATAAAATATTTAGGAATAAATTTAACTAAAGAGACAAAAGATCTACACAGAGAAAACTGTAAGAAATTGTTAAAAGAAATCACAGAAGATGTAAATAAATGGAAGGGCATACATGTTCATGGATTGGAAGACTAAATATAGCTAAGATGTCAATTCTACCTAAACTGATTTACAGATTCAATGCAATACCAACTGAAATTCCAAAATCTTACTTTTCAGAAATAGAAAAACCAATAACCAAATTTATCTGGAAGGGCAGGGTGCCCCGAATAGCTAAAAGTATCCCGAGAGAGAAAAATGAAGTTGGAGGTCTCACGCTACCTGACTTTAAGGCGTATTATGAAGCTACAGTGGTCAAAACAGAATGTACTGGCATAAAGATAGATATACCAACCAATGGAACTGAATAGAATGTTCAGATATAGACCCTCTCATCTATGGACAATTGATCTTTGATAAGGCAGTCAAGCCAACTCCCCTGGTACAGAACAGTCTCTTCAATAGATGGTGCTTAGAGAACTGGGTATCCACAAGCAAAAGAATGAAAGAGGATCCATACATCACACCTTATACAAAAATAAACTCAAAATGGATCAAAGAACTAAACATTAGATCTAAGACCATGAAACTGTTAGAGGAAAATATCTTATAAATCTTATAACAGGAGGCGGTTTCCTAGACCTTACCCCCAAAGCACAAGCATTGAAGAAGGAAAGAAAGAAATAGGAACTCCTCAAAATTAAACACTTGTGCATCAAAGAACTTCTTCAAGAAAGTAAAAAGATAGCCTACACAACAGGAGACAATATTTGGAAACGATATATCTGATAAAGTTCTAGTATCCAGAATACATAAGGAGATTGTTCAATTCAACAACAAAAAGACAGACAACCCAATTACAAAATGGGCAAAAGACTTAAACAGACACTTCTCAGAAGAGGAAATACAAATGGCCAAAAGACAGATGAAAAGATGCTCAACTTCCCTAATAGGGAAATGCAAATCAAAACCACAATGAGATACCATCTCACACCCACCAGAATGGCCATTATCAATAAAAAACGACAAATGCTGGAGAGGATATGGAGAAAGAGGCACACTTACCCACTGTTGGGGGGAATGTCAAATGGTACAATCACCGTGGAAGGCAGTTTGGTGGTTCCTCAGGAAGCTAAGTATAGAATTGCCATATGACCCAGCAATACCATTGCTAGGTATCTACTCAGAGGACATGAGGGCAAAGACACAAATGGACATTTGTATACCAATGCTTATAGCAGCATTATTTACAATTGTCAAGAGATGGAAACAGCCTAAATGTCTAACAACAGATGAGTGGCTAAACAAGCTGTAGTATATACATCCAATGGAATATTATGCAGCTATAAGACAATAAAGTTATGAAGTATGTAACAACATGGATGGACCTTAAGGACATTATGCTGAGTGAGATTAGCCAGAAACAAAAGGACAAATACTGTATGGTCTCACTGATATGAACTAACGTGAATGAATAAACTTGGAGAATTTCAGTTAAGAACAGAGGTCATCAGGAGATAGAAATAGGGTAGACATTGGGTAGTTGGAACTGAAGGGATACAGACTGTGCAAGGGGACTGATTGTAAAAATTCAGAAGTGGACAGCACAATACTATCTAACAGTAATACAATAATGGCAGAACACTGACTGAAGCTGAATGTGAGAATGATGGAGAAGGAGGCCTGGGGACACAAATGAAATTAGAAGGAAAGATATACGATAAAGACTGAGATGGTATAATCCAGGAATGCCTAGAGTGTATAATGATAGTGACTAAATGTACAAATTTAAAAATGTTTTGCATGAGAAGAACAAAGGAATGTCAATAATGCAGGGTGTTGAAATTAGATGGCAACTAATGTTTTAAAACTTTAACTTCTGTGTGAGACTAAAGCAAAATATGTTTATTTGGTACAAAATTGACATTTTGACTAGTGCATTTCCTAATATAACTTATGTGGAAAGCTCAATTGAACACCATAAGTACATGAAACCTTGAGTAGGGCATGAGACTTTGTAGGTTTGTCCAGAGTGATGTCTCAATAAATCCCAAAAGGATTTGAACAGTGAATAAAAAAGTATTTGCAAAGTCCCATTGGGGAAATAGTGAGAAAGAGGGAAAATTCAATTTCCCCAAGTGGAGAATTCTTGATATTCTCACAAGCAGTGGGGACAACCAAAGCAATACGCTGAGCCCCCAATCTTGGGATTTGTTCATATGAAACGTATCCCCATAAAGGATAGGCTACGTCTACTTAAAATTAGGCCTAGAGTCACCCCCAAGAGAACCTTTTTTGTTTCTCAGATGTGGTCTCTCTCTCTCTCAGCCAACACGACAAGTAAACTCACTGCCCTCCCCCTCTCCCATGGAACTTGACTTCCAGGGGTGTGGATTTTTCTGGCAATGTGGGACAGAAATCCTAGTATGAGCTGGGAGTCAGCACCAAGGAATTGAGAAAACCTTCTCCACCAAAAGGGGAAAGAGAGAAATGAGACAAAATAAAGTGTCAATGGCTAAGAGATTCCAAACACAGTCGAGAGGTTATCCTGGAAGTTATTCTTACGCATTAAATAGATATCACCTTTTTAGTTAAGGTGTAAAAGAGAGGCTAGACGGGAACTGCCTGAAAACGTGGAGCTGTGTTCCAGTAACTATGTTTCTTAAAGATAATTGTATAATGATATAGCTTTTGCAATGTGACTGTGTGATTGTGAAAACCTTGTGTCTGATGCTTCTTTTGTCTGCCTTATGGACAGATGAGTAAAACATAGGGATTAGAAATGGGTGAATAGAAAGGGGTATGGTAGGTATGAATTAGAAATGGGTGAATTAGAAAGGGGTATGGTATGTATGAATTTTTTTCTGTTTTCTTTTTATTCCTTTTTCTGAATTGATGTGGATGTTCTAAGAAATGATCATGATGATGAATATTCAACTGTGATGAAAAATAAAGAAAGAAATAATCTAAGCTAATGGATTATAGTTCAACAGTTTCACACATTTCTTTCGAGCTATTCGAAAACATTAAAAACTAATAAAAGGATATCTATATAATGCATAAAAATAACCTCCAGAATGACCTCTCTCACTCTACTTGAAATCTCTCAGCCACTAGAACTTTGTTTCATTTCTCTTCCCCTCTTCATTCAAGAAGGCTTTCTCAATCCCATGATGCTGGGTTTAGGCTCATCCCCAAAAGTCATGTCCCACATTGCCAGGAAGATTTACACCCCTAGGAGTCACTTCCCATGTAGCAGGGAGGGCAGTGAGTTTATCTGTCAAGTTGGCTTAGAGCCACTCTTATTCTTAATAGCGTAACTATAAGATTAACTTTTCTCCTTATATGTAAGATCTTAGATCTACTAAATTCATGGTTACACTTAGAATCACTGACCTATTCTTGATTAAAATATTCCCACCTTTTTCTAATTTTTCTATGTTGCTTGTTTATTCCATTTTCCTTGTAATTTCTCATTGTGACAGGCATTAAGGGCTATAATAGTCCAGTGTGTATAATTTAGGATGAATTCCTTGTAGTGTTTAAATAAAATGATTTAAAATAGGATAGTATATACAATGTTCTGAGGGCTATAGAGATCAAATGCAAAGACCAAAATATTTGCCTTATAGTTTTCTTTTCTGATATTTTCCTCACGACCACTTTTAGCTCTACCTGAATTTAATCTAGTATAAAAGCCTAATGATAAGACAACCTCAAAAAACTGTTTGATAGTTTAAGTTTTGCTCTTATACCCATATAATCCCAAATACGTGACAAATACCCACCTGATTTTGTGTATGAATGTGAATTGCTTTTCTTCTTGTGGGGCATGAACATTTTCAATTTATCAAACCAAGCTGACTTGCAAATAAGTAATATAATTAGTCAGTCTCACCTTAAATGGGGCCCCATAGATGGACTCTCCACCAGTCCCTGTGCCAGTAGGATCTCCCCCTTGGACCACAAAGCCAGGTACAACTCTGTGAAAAATGGTGTTGTCATAATAAGCTGTAAAAAATTAGAAAGAATTTATCAACATCTAAGATTAAGTGTATCTACAGCTATCAGATTTAATAAAGTTAGAATTATGAGAATCTTATCTTCTTCCCTAATTAATTGATTAATTAATTATAGAAAATCTACCAAAACAATGTACATTTTTATAGAAACCACAGTTGTTATATTATTTTATTTTTAACGTTAGGAGACTGTAAACTCTGATTACAGTTTTAAAAATAAAAATAAGAAAATTTTGGTTTAGATCAGTGGTTCACAACAGGGGATTCTGCCCTCAGGAAACAGGTGGAAAAGTCTGCAAACATTTTTGGCTATTACAACCAGGAGGAGGCAGTACTACTGGCTTCTGATGGGTAGAGTGGGGCTACTACTAAACCTTCTACAACACACAGTACTGCGCCCACAACAAAAACTGCTCAGCCCAAAAGGTCAAGAGTGCTAAGATTAAGAAACGTTGGTCATGACAAATGCCTTATTTTCTACTTCTTCCTTTTCTTTCCATGGAAAAATAATTTCTTAATATGCAAAGAATATACAAACCCACTTTAGATCAAAATTATTTACTGATTATAGGTCTAGAACCATCAATGTAGTCCCCTCAAGAAACTTTCAATAAATAAAACAGAAAAATAATCAACCTAGTACATAATTTCACAATATACAATTTCACAATATAGACTTGAGTACAGTCAGACTCTCAGTTTGCTAAATGATAGAAGATGCTAAATATTTCTATTAATAAATAAAATATATCATTTAGAAGCCATAAATATAAAAGAGAGATCACATATGATCTCCTATAGTACTTACTATCTGGAAGCTAAAACCATCAAGGAGACTTCAAAGAGGAAAAAAAACGTTAACTTGAATATGGTCAAAGCATGGCATCTCAGTGTGGCAAGGTACGAGCAAAGAATTTGGTAATGATGGATTTAGGGTTGGTTTGCATCAGAGTTTATATTTCAAAGTAGCAACAGATGAAGTTGGTTAGTTGAGTGAAGTCCATTATTGAGTTTAGTCGTGATTCAACCACTTGCTGAGGACTGCAGAGCAGAAAGATGGAGGGTAGGTTCCTGGGAGTTCACCATTTTAAAGCTCTGGCTAATACCAGATTTATTCTCATACAAGATGATAAATTTCTTTACCATTTGACTTGAGTCTTCTATTACTAGCAAATGAAAATATCCTAACTCATTTAATTTCAAATATTTATCTAGTGCCTACAATGAGCTAGACATTGTACTGATGTAATTACATACATAATTCACAAAGTATTTATAGTAGCTTGCTAGCACCCTCATAATTGTTTATATTTTCAAGGTATAAGTAGATATAAAATCTATATTTTTAAAATGTGATGTGTAATATAACAATTATATCGAACACATAGAACATACTGGAAAAGGTGGGAAAAGAAGATCAGCTGTTTTTATCAGTCCCTTTTTCCAGTGAAGAGTTGCTGGGCTATATTCACTAGACCTCCCCAGTACAGACAAGTTCTCCCTGATTGACAAACACAAATTGTAAAAACCAAGCAGTCTAAAAGTATACAGCCTGTATCCCTATGTGGACATTTAGTCAGTTAGACCAACATTGTACATGGCAACCAGAAGTTCTGAGTCTGGCTTCTTACTAGCTGTGGCTACCTTAAACTCAATTTTCTCATCATTAAAAGGAAATAATATAATTTTACTCACAGGTTTCTGATGATTAAACTAGATGATTGAAAGTATCCTACGAATTATCAAGTTCTAAAAAAAATGTAAAGTCAACCTTTAATATTATTTGCTCAAATTCTATAAATCCCTATTCAAATTTTAAGAAAATACACTGCAGTACATATCATAAAATGAAAATATTCTTTTAGGGATGCAATATGCTGCATTCAAAATCCAGTCAATCAACCATATGACACAGCGATCCCAGTCCTAGGTACACACCCCAACAAAAGACTGACAGCTGGACTCAGACAGGTCCTTCTGCACCAGTGTTCACAGCATCATTATTCACGGTGGTCGAAAGGTGGAAACAATTCCATACACGAAGGAATGGGTAAATGAAATGTGGTACATACATACGATGGAATATTATTTGGTCGTAAAAAGGAATGAAGTTCTGATAAGGCTACAACATGGATGAATCTTGAAAACATACGCTAAGTGAAATAAGTCAGGCACAGAATGACAAATACTGTATGATTCCATTTATATGAAATATCTAGAACAGGCAAATACACAGACACAGAAAGCAGATTAGCGATTACCCTGGGGCTAGGAGAAAAGAAGAATGGAGCTACTGCTTAATGTGTACAGAGTTTCTGTTTGAGGTGATCAGGTTTGAAAGTAGAAAGTAGTGACTATTGTACAACCTTGTGAATGTAACCAATGCCAGTGAATTCTACACTTAGAAAATGGTTAAAATGGCAAATTTTGTTATTTTACCACAATAAAACTTTTTCCTAAATCCAGACAATCAACATTTTCTGAGCACATGATCAGATTTGCTTTTTCAAAACATCACTCAAATTCCAACATGGAGAATAGATTAAAAGAAGACAATACAGTTGAGAGAGCTACTATTATTCCAAAAATCAGGACAAAACATGACTATTACCTAACTTGAGATACAGGAAGCAGGATCTACAAGACTCACAGATTTATCAGATGTTGGGGGAGGGAGACATGAAAGAGTTCTTTATTACTAATGCTTTCAAATTTTAATATTATACCACACTGGCATAGTTCTTTTTCCTATTTTCTATTAAGTCCTTCAGTAATGTTGGCTGCTTTTTTTTAAGCTCTTCTTTTTTCTTTTCCTAATTATACTCTTGAGGGAGGAATGAAATTATTATAACACTATATATTTTAATGAGTAGGTATACTGGTTTGAATCCATAGTGTACCCCAGAAAAGCCAAGTGCTTTAATCTTCATTCAATATTGTTGAGTGGGAGCTTTTTGATTGTTTCCATGGAGATGTGACCTACCCAATTGTGGATGGTAACTTTTGATTAGATGGTTCCATGGAGATGTATCTTCACCCATTCAAGGGGTTGTTTACTGGAGCCCTTTAAGAGGGAGCCATTTTGGAAAAAGCTTTAGAGCCACAAGAGCTACCAGAACCAACAATGTCCATGCAACCAGAGACCTCTGGAGCTTCATGAAACAAGAAGCTGGAAGAGAAAGCCAGCAGATGTCACCATGTGCCCTCCCAGCTGAGAGAGAAAAACTGAACTTCACTGGCCTTTCTTGAGTGAAGGTAACCTCTTGTTGGTGCCTTAATTTGGACATTTTCAAGGCCTTAGAACTGTAAATTTGCAACTTAAATTCCCCTCTTTAAAAGCCATTCTCTTTCTGGTATATCCCATTCCGGCAGCTTTCAAACTATAACAGTAGGATTTTTATTTGTCTACACTACTTTTTTTTTTTTTTTTTTGCATGGGCAGGCACCAGAAATCAAACCCGGGTCTCTGGCAGAGCAGGCGAGAAGTCTGCCACCATGCCACCATCACCTGCTCTACACTACAATTTTGTATTCTATCATGGCTAGAATTTCAAATTTCCAGAAATTTTCCACATCCATTATTTCTACTTTCTTGCAATCTATTAATAATCACTGCTGAACTGCGCATTTATGATTATCTTTGTAGCTTGTTTACTATTGTTATCACAGATTTTGATACTTGCAACAATGCTCATGTTCTCTTAAATTTTTATGTATCCTTTTGATAAGTATTTAGAAAAAAAAAAGCTTTATTTCATTATGCATGTTCATAATATTCTCCTGATTTTCCCCACTATTGGAAAAAGAAATTTACATGTATGGCAGACACGAAACAGTTTCTATTCAATTGCTATGGTTCTGCTATTTGCCCCATTATAGTTTTTTACTTCTATCTATAGTATGTTATGATATATATTTGACTAATTGTTTCTATAGCCCACATACTTATAATTGCATTTTTAAATCATTTATATGTGTTTCTTCTTGTAGAGTCCTGTGTTTTGAGCTTAATTTTTTTATATAATGTCATTGATACTTTTTATCTAAAACTCCTTTGGTGATTAGCCTGTCCCTTTTAATTTATCCTCTCTGGTATATTTTTAAAATTAATTTTACTTTCGTAAAGCCTAAGAACTTCCTATTAACCTGTGCCATATTAATCTATATTTACATTGGTCACTTACAAAGAATTAGCTGACTATTATAATACTAGAAAAAGATAAATGTTTTAAAGGAAAGTGGAGGAAATAGAACACATTCATCAATACCGGTGGCAATAATGACAATGATTACAACAATAACAATGGTTGACATTTATTGCAGCCTTGCTGTATGCCAGATACTGGTCCAAGTGCCCAAGTGTCTAAGGCTTCTCAATCTCAATTTGCAGTGAATCACCTAGGGACCCTTTTTAAGATTGGTTCTGTGGGTCTTGGATGGGCCCAAGATTCTGCATTTCAAACCAGATGCTGCTGATGTTGCTGATCCAAAGACATATTCTAAGAAGCAAGGTAGAATAATATCATTTTGTGGAATAAAAGCATTTGGTATTTGACTATTTTGGGGAATAAGAGAGATAAGGAAGTAAGTAGAATTTTAAGCTTTTTACTGTGATGACCAGGGAATGGCGAAATCATTTTCTGAGATGGGGAATACAGAAGATGAAAAGGTTCTGGGCAGGGAAAAGAATGAGTTCAGTTTTGGACATGCTAACTTTGAGATACTCATGGGACATCCAGGTGGTGAGGTCCATTTGGCACTCAAGTAATTCAGTGTACAGGCTGGAAATTAGGAAACTATATGTCATATTTGAAGGTATGTGAGCATAATTTCTCAATGTTTTAAACTATGATCCCTTTGGATGAATAAAATCTCAACCCTGTCCCAGGAAGTCATGTCCCCAAGATCACTACTTTTATTTGCCCCTATTTAGAGGCAGTATAGCATAGCAATCAGTATAGCATAGACAGACTCAAGAACTAAATTGCTGACTTCAATTCCTCGTTCTATCATTAGCACTGTAGTCCTGGGACAAGTTAATTAACTTCTTTTAAATTTAAAAAATTTATTTTTTGCATGGGCAGGCACCGGGAAGCGAACCTGGGTCTCTGGCATGGCAGGCAGGAACTCTGCCTGCTGAACCACCGTGGCTCACCTTAATTAATCTTTTGAAGCCTCAATTTCCTCATGTGTATGTAGAACAGTACCTGCACAAAATACTCTATAAGTATTTGTTATAATATTTATCAAAGATTTGGTCAAGCTTATCCTCTCTATATGCTGAATTACAAAACATTGTCTCTTTAATTACTCATATATAAAATTGTAATATATATTAAGAGTTTTCCATGAAACTACCCTATTCTCACTACTGCGAAGATACTGACACCATACTTAATACCATAACAAAAGGACATGAACAATCATCACCAATGTTAAGATCACTGGTGGTCAAGAGAAGGAACTTTGGGAACTCCAAGCCTTAAGGAGTAAGCAGAGATGAAGAACCCACAAAGGAACAGGTTCTCATTTTGAAGGAACCCACAAAATAAAAAGGTAAAATTAAGAGGAAAATCAAAATGCAAAGAAGACAGCACTTGAGGACACAGGAGAGAAGGAAAGGGAATGTAAAGAGGAGGGCAGAGGAAATGGGAGGAAGGAAAAGAAGGGGGGAAAGTGAGGAGAGGTGTGAAGGGTGTAGGGGATAAAAAATAACTGATCAAGCATGGATCATGAAGAAACCACGATGAAGTAAAACACAAATGAAGAAATTATAATTCACATAAAGTATAAAATATTTTATCTTCTTATCTATTTTTCTTGTTGCTCCCCATTTTATTTCGCAAATCTAGAATTTTACGTCTTATATTTTTAGAGGAACTGATGAATTTATTAAAGTTAACAAGTTTCCCTTTCTTTCCTTTATATTGCTTTTAACCTAGTTTTCAGTTGTTAGTTTGCTTTTTTAAAATTTCTATTCATTTTAAATGTTCACCTAATAGTACTGCAAAGATCTGAAGTTCAAAATTAAGTCTGTGTAACCAAGTATCTTTTGGCTTCATAAAGACTATGAACCTTTTCTCAATTGTGAACACTATCTTAGATGAGAGATATACCTGAGACTGTGTTTCCATTTCCTCATGTTTTTAATTTATTTGCTTTATAATTCTGGAAACCATACCTTTTAAAAATAGTCATAAGAGTGTTACAAGATCTAGAAATATTACGATTTGTTTTCAATTAAATGGGGTTCTCCAAATCAATATTTGTAAAACCTCCCTTTAATCATTTAGAAATATCTTATTTTAAAGCAGTCTTTAGAGGCTTCCTGTTAGCATTTCCAACAATAATTCTCTCATTGTCCATTTGAGAGACTTGCTCTAGCTATTTTTCTTACCATTTTCTTATTTTTTAAATTTGTATTAGAGAAATTGGAGATTTACAGAAAAATCATGCATAAAATACAGGGTTCCCATATACAACCCTATTATTAACACCTTGAATTGGTGTGGCATATTTGTTAGAATTGGTGATAGCACACTTTTATAATTTCACTATTAATTATAGCCCATGGTTTACCTTAGTGTTCACTGTGCTATACCATCCAATGGTTTTTTTTTTAATTTTTGTTTTAGTAACTTACACAACCTAAAATTACAACTATATTCTAATATATTTAATTTAGTGCTATTAATTACTTTCACACTTTTGTGCTACCTATTTTTTCTTTCCCTTTGTACATTTATAAATAGTAGAATAATTCTTTGTTGTAATTAAATTTAATATCCTCTAACTTAAGAACCTCATGTCTTCTTATTGTCATACTGTAACCATACGTTTTCTGTTTCTTCCATTCACCTGGTCAGGGAATACAATTTACCATTCATTTTTTCTAATGTTTATGTACTTTTGCTTTCCTCTTGTAAAATCTGAGCTTTAATTCTTTAAAACTTCTTTCCAGAAACAACTCTGACTTGTCTGTGTCTCCAGTGTTTCTCAGCCATTGATAGTTACTTGTGGCTTCTCTGACTGAACTACCTGTCTGACTCCATTTTCTTCCTGCCTGCCATAGTAATTATTAATAATGACCTTTGCAGATATTTTTTTCTCTTTTTCTTTGTTGGGTTTTCTTGGTTATTGTTGATCTAGATAGCTTTTATTCATTTAAATTGTTCCCTGGTAATTACCTATTTATCTAATTAACTATTTGGAGAGTTCTTACTATACCTTACTACTGGTTATAATGGATTTTCTTTTACTACTGGTTATAATGGATTTTCTTAAGCATTCTACCTCTGATCCAAAATGCTGTTTCCTGATACCTCAAATAGGTATGACTATCTCCAAAAATCAGATATAACTTCAAAGGACAATGATTTGTCACCCCTGGAGATATTCAAAATCATAGGAAATGTATTCTAAAAGTCAACAAGAAAATCCAAAAATGTACAGAATATTTAGTTTACTTAAGAGAATATTCTGAAAGGAAAAATACTCAAGTAAATATATAATCCAGTAAAGTTTGTTAATGTATTCTAAAAGTCAACAAGAAAATCCAAAAATGTACAGAATGTTTAGTTTACTTAAGAGAGTATTCTGAAAGGAAAAACACTTAAGTAAATATATAATCCAGTAAAGTTTGTTAAAAATAAAAATAGTCATTGTATGACAAATGTAAAAAAATATTGTGAAAGACACTGACAATATCAACCAAATGCTGGATGGAAGGGTTCGTGGAAAACGTGGCATTCTGGACAGAAATTTACAAACCTTGAACAGTAAAAAGAGAAAGAGAAAATATTCCAAAAAGAACCAATATGAGGATATACATAAAAGTAGAAATAGGAAGGAACTGCTTAGGAAATAAAGATAACGGTCAACTGAAACCATGCCATTAGTGCATTAGAGTAGCGGGAAATAAAGTTGGAAAACTAGGATGTCAAGCTGTCTAAAAATTTAAATACAAGGGTAAAAATATTAGAAATGAGAGAGGAAAATCAGGTAAGAGGCAACTGCAATCATGCAGGTGAAAGTCAAGGCAGTCTGGGAAAAAAAACTGACGTTTGGTTTTACACTGGTTTAGTTGTAGCTGGCAGTGGAAGGTTTAATTAGAACAGTCCACTAAGTAATTATATAAGAAAAACTGGAATTAAGAAGAAAATAAATAACTGGAGTTCTAAATTTGTGTCATTTGGATGTAGGTAGGACTGGAAGAGTAAAGAAAATGGAGAACTAGAAGCAATCTTAAGGAATGCCAACACGTAGAGGATGAAAGAAAGAAGTGAAAGCTAACAGACGAGACCAAAAAAGATCTAAGTATTCTTTGGTGACATAAATTTCTCTACTAAAGGTATATGGATTTATTTTGGAGGAAAATTTTTATCACCTCTCTCCATTTCCTGACACATAATTAATACCATCACTAAATCAACTTATATACTCATTACCACTATTTAACACCAGTCTTCAATGTTGTGAAAAAATATACCACAGTTTATTTTTAATTAATAAAAGTTTCTCCTACAGAATAAACACTCAAGAGTTATGATTACCTTCCAAACAAAGCTGAATGAAATTTCTGCAAGCTTTAGGAGCTTCTTTTGACCATAACTCTATGTCGATATCTCCAGCTGTAGTTTTCAATAAAACCTGTAGAAAGAATATTAAGCCATTATACTACATTATCATTTTGCTTAATAATCAGTTGAATGGCTGGTCACCTTATTGCATTCACTAGTGAGTTCTCAGTATTAAAATAAAAATTCGAAACTTTATGTGGTTTGCAATACTCAACAAAATTTTAAATATTCACTAAAGCTCACTGTACATTTATGCCTTTCAACATATTTCTAGAAATAATTTAGGATTTAAAGGAAAAACGGCATAAATTTTTTTTCAATGACAGAAAAACTTCTCATTCATTTAAAAAAGCCAGTAACTCAAACTTGTTACACTTAAAGTTTCTCACTACATAACTTCCATTAAAATTGGTGTGGCAAATTAAGGAGTTAGAGAACAATGAACTGAAATCAACCTGTCTGGACAACTCATTTAAAACAACCCAAACTCCTGGAGTCCAGAACAGGAACTAGGCCTTGTAATTCTGCATAGCTTAATGTAATACCAAGATACATCTCAGACTATGGTGGGCTGATAATTAAAAAGTATTGGTAGAGTACCTTCAGAGTCAGAAGGGGAAGAAAAAGGAACTTTTTTAGGTTGGGGGGAGCCGGGCAGTGCATGGTCCAGGAATCAAGCCCGGGTCTCCCACATGGAAGGCAAGCATTCTACCACTGAACCACCCATGCACCCAAAAAGGAACTATTAAACTTTCCCATCTGGAAAACCCTCGGTACCCTCTCAACTACTGGGGACTCCCAAGAAAATAGGCCGATCCCTTGATTTTGATGTTTGCCCTTATGAAACTTATTTCTGTAGTAGAGAAGCTAAGTCTACCTATAACAAGGCCTGAGAGTTGCTTCCAGGAAATCTCTTTTACTGGTCAGATGTGGCCTTGCTCTCTAAGCCCAACTCTGTAAGGAAAATCATTATCCTCCCTTCCACATGAGATTTGACATTCAAGGGTCAAATGTGGAACATGACTCTGGGGGATGAATCTGGCTCTTGAAAACATGGGGTGTGATTCCTGGGGATGAGTCTGGCCCTGGTACCATGAGATCAACATCATCTTCTTGACCAAAAGAGGGGAAAGAAGTGTAATAAAATAAGGAAGGCATCAGTGGCTAAGAGATGAGACAGAAGCTATTCTGTAGGCTACTCTTATGAAAGCTTGGGTTAGATAGTGCTAATTGCCATGGTTTGCTAAACCCCAACCAACATCACTCCTGTTAACTCTTAAGTTTCATGAATTAAGTCTGCTTTCCTGGAACCTATAATTTCCTGGAACCTATAATTTCTAGAGGGTTCCTAGGCCAGATAAATCCTGAAATCCAGAAGGACCAACCTCTCCAAGATTATCAAATAATTACATCCCCCACTCTTTAGTATAGACACCCCTTCTCCACATGAATAAGTCTGAACAGGCATTGCCTAAGGATCCCTATAAATTGGGAGAATGATCAAAGGAGAAGGAAGGGTTGTAACAGAGAAAATAAGATGTAACAAATGAATATGACTGCTGAATCACTATATCGATATTTCTAGCCTCCAATATTTTAGAGTAGCTAGAAGGAAAAATCTGAAAAAGTGGAAAGGTAACCCATAACAAACGCTGAAAACTGTTCTGTAACTACTTGTTGAAGTGTACTTTGAAAACTATTGCTTTTTCTTTCTTTTCTTCATATATACATTTCACAATAAAAAATGTTTTTTAAAAAGAGAACAACGAACCCATTAAATTCTGATAAGACAACTTTACAACTACCCTTTTACAAAGAAAACATCTACTTTCTCATTTAAAATCATGTCATTCCTAATTAACCAAGAAATATTCTTCATCTAATTCTGTTTCTTAATAATTACCATCCATGTAAAATAATCTCACAACCTCCTTTCCCAGCTCACAAAATGTTCACTCTTTAATGAAACAGCCATCTCCCACAATCAGAACTTGTTTGGTACCCACACGAGGAAACAGCTTATAAATGTTTTACAACCAGAAATGACGAAAAAGAATGTTAGGCTCTAAATTTGAACACTGTGACGTAGATGGAGTACAATTTCTCCATCCCTCCTTCCCCCCAACCCTTGGCCCATGTACCAAAGTAGATCAGTGTCAATAAGCTATGACCATTGTAATCATTTAGAATATTCTTACAAACAAATATTTTTTAAATAAGATGGATTTTCATGGCAAATCAGTATCGATACATCACACTTTTCATTTTCCAAAACTCAATTTACCTGATTTCCACAAATATACATTTTTTGGAACTGGAAGAAAGCTTAAACATCATTCACTTAGATCCCCAATTTTTATGGATGGCTCAGAGAGGTAAACTGTCCAGAGCCAGAGAGCTTATTAATGGCAAAACAGGAAAGCACTTCATTTTCCTCCTTCCCTGACCGTGTTAGTTTGAAAGTGTTGTGTACCCCATAAAAGTCATGTCCTTTAATCCTGATTCAATACTATAGGGTGGAAACCCTCTCGATTAGATTACCTCCACAGAGATGTGGCTCTCCCAATCGTAGGTGTGGCCTTTTGATTAGAAGGAGATGTGACTGCCCATTCAGGATGGGTCTTGGTTAGTTTACTGGAGTCCCTTAGAAGAGGAAACATTTTTGAGAATGCTCAGACCAGAGCCAGTGCAGATGCTTGGAGAAAGTTGCTTCACAGCTGACAGACCCAACATTACACCCAGACGTTTGGAGATGGAGGGCCCAGCAGACGTCACTGTGTGCCTTCCCATGAGATGCTAAGCAAGCCAGAACCCAGAGTTATGTCCGCGAAGAGCTAAGTGAAGCCCACAGAAGCCAAGTGAAGAACTCCACAGGAAAAAGAGGCTGAAAGCAACAGAGCCTAGGAGCAAGGGATGAGCAGACACCAGACACGTGCCTTACCAGCTAGAAGAGGTGTTCTGGATAGCATCAGCCTTTCTTGAGTGCAGGTAACCTCTTGTTGGTTTGTTAATTTGGACATTTTCACTGTTTTAGAAATGCAATTTTGTAACTTACTAAATTCCCTTTTTAAAAGCCGTTCCAGGACCCCAACTAGGACCATTCCATCCAATCTTAAAGAATGCCTAGGGCAATACATAAGATTCCACAAGGGTTCCATGGACTAGAATAACTTTCCAGAAACCTACAACCTCCACATTACATATTACCTCCATATTACACAATTTAAAAAGTTAAAAAATAAAAATAAAAAAAAAGAAAGCCGTTCCAGGGAAGTGCAAGGGTAGTTCAGTGGTAGAATTCTCGCCTGCCATGTGGGAGCCCTGGGTTCGATTCCCAGCCTATGTACTTCGTAAAAAACAAACAAACAGGCCAAAACAAACAAAGACCAAACAAACAAACAAAAATTCAACAAATGGTGCTGCAATAATGGGACACTCTCATGGAAAAAAATAATGAAATGTGACCCCACCACACAGCATACAAAAAAAAAAAAAAAGTTTCATTTCCATTTCTGGTATATTGTATTCCGGCAGCTAAACAAAGTAATACACTGACTAATGTGCTTCTATTTTTAAATATTGTCTCCCTACCTATATGCATTTTCTTTATCTATACATACACACACGCAGACGCAGATACGTGATATGCATATCACGGGGAATTTTGTACGCAACGTTTTTTGGGGGTGGGTGCATGGGCCAGGAATCGAACCTGGGTCTCCTCACGGGTTCGTGAGGAGTCTACCACTGGATCACCCATGCACCCCAACTAGTGTGCTTTTTGTTTGTTTGTTTTTGCCTGGGCAAGCACCGGGAATCAAACCCCGGTCTCCCGCATGGCAAGCAAGAACTCTGTCTGTTGAGCCACTGTGGCCACCCCCAACTGGTGTGCTGTTGCTACAAAACGTTGCCTTTCATCTTTTTTTCTGAAGCTCAGATTATGTTGCCATAAATTTATATAACACTGATGAATTTTTGTATCTTTTTAGGGTTTACTGACTACACAGCTCTCCTACAACTCTGCTTCAACACCCATGGGAATGAAAACACACTGTGGTAACTTTTTAAATGGTTTTCTTCAACCCTAAAAAATACAAAAGATTTAGAAATGCAAAAGCCCATGATTTTCTCAATTCACTATACACTCCCTCTACAAAAAGGGAACACTTACTGAAAGTTTTCCATGTGTCAGTTTCTGTGCTACACACTTTACATATCTTATCCCATTTAATCTTCACCTACAAAGCAGTTATAATTACTCCCACTTTACTTATGAAGAAACAGAGACTCAGATAAAAGAACTGCATCTAAGATCACACAGTGACTGACTTGAGCCAAAGGCCACCTGACCATAAAGCCCAGGCATTTTCTGTGACATCATACTGCCTCCAGAAATTCTCCATAAATCCCATACTATTCAGGAGAAAAGTCCATCAAATCCTAGGGCCCTGCTGCTATATGTCTCAAGAGAAATCCTGAGCTCCAGGCTACAGCTAATTTGAATATGAATCAGTGCCTAAGTCAAAGACAAACATACACTGGCTACCTGCTAACAAAGCCTTCCCCAAACATGCACTGGCTACATGTGAACTTGGCTTGGCAAGAAACAAAGCCTAAAAGAGATACTTCATATTGGATGGTAACAAACCATCACTCTCCCAGGAAGTATATATTTGGGATGTAAACTCAAAGGCTCGGTAACTCCCTCCAATTCAGATTATATATAGTAACCACACTGTACAACCTCTTCTGATTTTCCATGAGGCTTCATGTATATCCCAACCTTGCAGCACACCTAAAAGACTGTCCTTCCCTACTTCAATATCCCCTTCTATATTTGAAATAAAGCACTTCTGGTAAAAAGAACCTAGAAATGTCTTCCACACCTTGTAACCCTTAAGCAATGACCTTCAAACTTTATGTGATTATGCATCCCTATTAGCGATAAAAAAGAAAAAACCTGGAGGTGGGGAGGAACGTGCTAAGGGTACAAACCCAATCAGTGTATATTTAAATATGTGAGTACTACTATATCACCCTAGCATGTATATTATAAAAGTCACAAAAAATATGAATTTTAAAGTATGACATTAAAAAACTATTTTTAAACCATTTTTAATTTTACTTATTAACAGTACAATTATAGCTTTACCAATATATATATATATATAATCCACAAACCATAAAATTTACCCCCTTAAAGTATACAATTCAGTGGTTTTTAGTATATTCAGAGTTGTACAATCACTGCGACTGTCTGATTCAGATGTGATCACCACATAAAGAAGCACTATACCCATCAGCAGTCACTCCCCATTTTTCCTACCTGCAGCCCCTGGTAACCACTTACCTACTTTCTATAGATTTCACAATTCTGGGCATTTCATATAAATGGAATCACACAATATGTGGTCTTTTGTGTCTGACTGCTTTCATTTAAGATAATGTTGCTTTTAAATTGAAGAGTTCTGTCTTCCTGTTCAAGATGCATAGATTTTAAATGTCTTGAAAATCATGATGGCTTTATACTCTCATTAATAAATATTCAAGGCACAATATAAACCTAAGACAACTTCACCATTAACAATAATAAATAAAAATCCATATTTAAATGGTTTTCATGATAATTTCTAATTTTCAAGACTTCCCATGCTGAGGTGTCAGCTCCATCATTTTCTTACTCTTTTCTTTCATGTATGTGATTAATACTATATTCAATATGAAATTTGAAGGACTGGTTTAGTTAATCTAGATACCACCATCTGTAAATCCATTTAGCTAGGCATTAGGAAAAATTACATCATCATGATATACAGTTAACGAATGACTGTACTTATATGTTCTTTTGCATGTAAAAAATATTACATTTAAACAAATAAAAAAGGAAATAAATACAAATAAAAGAATGTCGACTTTTTCTCTATGTATAGACTGCTTAGAACAGCACCTAACAGGACAACAAATCTTCAGAAAATGGTAACCATTATTGCTGCAAGTACTCTTCTTACACATTTTGTTTGTTTTGTTTTGTTTTGCTACAGGGAACATTTACCTAGCAAAAAGAATGTGTAAATAAATGGTCACCTTGCCTACAAAGGTTTCTTCATTTTTTCACTGATAAACTACTGAAGAAGGCACATGGATCGCCCTCCTTTGGCCATAGATTTCCTTGGCAATAGTATTTGTCAGTTCTCAGTGATTCTTTTTGTTAAAGCTGCCAAATAAAACAATATTTCAATAATAACATGTTTCTTAAGAACATATATATGTTAATATACAATTTAGAATAAAGTATCAGAATATGTGGAAATTTCAAATTCAGTGGATCATCCCCTATGCTTTCAGGAAATTTCTATTAGGTGCTACATTTCTGTGTGAGGGTTATAGTTCATTTAGGGACAACAGCCAAGGGTCAACCATTGGTGCAATTCTCAGCTATTTGTCAATTATGCTTCCCAAGCTGATTTGATGTTCTTTGAAGAGAAGAATTTTTTTCCCATTGATTCTGGATATCTCTGTAATGCTTTCAGAAACCAATGCACCATTAAACAGCACAGGTATGAAACAAACATTTACTGAGCAGACTTGTCATTACAGGTGCTTTAAATTCCTGCAAGACCAAAATTCTTGCCACACTCTCTACAGTACACTTTAGTTGCCACACTTCCTACAGTATAGAACTTCAGGGCTTCAATCTCTTCAATAATCCTTATGTTGTTAAAGTTCCCAAATTGTTTTTGGACAAAACTTGGGCCCTGCCTGAGGTTCTCCCTCAGTCCACTACTGTCCAAAAGATTAACATTATTCACCACAGTATGCAATTACGTGTTTATTTGCATGATTATTTGGTCAACACATATGTCACCAAGGTAACTCCATGATGACAGGGACAATGCTGTTTTTTCTTTCTGTTGTATCCCTAAAACCTTGCATAGAGCCTGGTATGTGTTCGGTGCTCAAAAAATATTTGTTGATGAATAAATGGTTTTCTATTTAGGCATGTAACCTTGTTAAGCTTTTCATCTATATGACCATGCTAAGTCTTCCTCAAAAAAGCAAGTCAGCCTGCACTTAACCAGTCACAGTCTACTTAAACCCACCGACGCTTAATACTTCTCAGAAGCTAAGAGAAATAACATTCATTCATTTATGCAATACATATTTGAACTCCTACTATGCATCAAGCACTGTTCTAAGTACAGTGAACAAAGCAAAATCTCTGCTCTCAGAGAACTTGCATTCTCTGAGGGAAGGGGATGCACGATAAACAAGAAAATAAGTACTACAGAAAAATAGGTTCAGGGGGCCAGGGAATGCAGGGATGCAGGGCATGACTACTATATGCTATGTCATAGAAGGTGTCTTTGTCAGGGTTCTGTAGGGAAACAGAACCAAAAGGACGTATCTGTTGAGATATATACTATGAGATTTTTATAAAAATTGTCTTATACAACTGTGGGGATGCATAAGTCCAAATTCCAAAGGGCAGGTCACAAGCCAGGAAATCTGGGGAAGGTTTTTGATGAATTCTCTGGGGGAACCTTGGAATTCTACTCGGCTGGCTGAAGTGGAGATAGAAATTCTTCTGACTGCTGAAGTCATCACGTCATCTTTTAAAGTCTTGAACTGATTGGATGATATATCTCTCAGTGTGAAGGCCATCTCCTCAGTTGACTGTAGATGTCATCAGCCATAGATGCAATCAATTTACTGATGATTTACGTCCACAAAACGGCCTCACAGGAACCATCAGGATGGTGCTTGCTTAACCAAATAGCCGGACACCACCCTCTGGCCAAGCTGACACATGAACCAACCATCACGGAGGGCAAATAGGAAAGGCCTCTTTTTTAGGATGACATTTGAGCAGGCAGAAGAACAAACCAAGGAGAAGAGCAAGTGTGAAGCCTCTGCCTGGCAAGATGGGTAATTTATTCAATCTTCTGCCAGGTTTTATCACCTGGGGGTAATATCATCCCCAAGAAACATTTGGAAAAACGAGGGGATAGTTATTTGGGGTTTTGACAATGACATGGGGGAAAGGGAGAATGCTAATCTGGAGTGCCCAGGAGAAGGTCAAACAACAAAGAATTAATTCTGCCCATAATTCCCCTTAAAATATTTGCCAAGGATATTTCATTACAGAAACTTTTTGTACGTTTACAAATTGCTCTCATTATATTACCAAATGACCATCAATAGAAGATTGCATAAGTAATTTATGATACAGTCATGCAACAGAACTGTACTGTAGGCAAATTTCGTTTACCCTAATCAAACCACATACTTTAAGTCCCACTATTTTCTTCATAATATTTCACATATGATATAGACTAGGTCTCAGTTCAAGAATGCAAATGACACTAATCCCATCGTTAACTTCTCTGCCTCATACTGCATACAAACACCGTGGATGGGAATTGACGTACCTTGACCACCAAATCGATCAGGACCCTAACCTCCCATTCAAATATGGGAACACTCCCCATTCTCCACTTTCTCTGACTGGCAATTATCTCGTGTTTTAATTTCAGCTCCAAGAAGCTTTTCCTAACTTTTCCAGCGGCTCACTCCTCAGTACTGCCATAGAACAATGATTCTGTTTCCACAAGGATGCCTACTAGACGTATATGGAAGCTTTTTCTTTAGGGCTTGTCTTGTAAACTTAACTATGCGCTCTTCCAGGGCAGTAACTAGGCCTACCCATCTCTGCATCCCCAGCGCCTAGCACAGCACCCGTGCACAGCAAGAACTCAACAAATGATTGCAGAACGGATGCGAAAAGGAGAGCTCTCCAAGCCAAGAAAATAATATGTTAAATTTCATATTTTGCTTCTAAAACCCTAAGACCCTCGTAAACGCCTGCACGAGTTGGGTCGGGGGCAGAAGGCCCCGCGGCGAGGGCAATGGAGGAACTCTCCACCCAAGCTCTTGGTTTTCCAATCCATGCTATGAGTGTTCAGTACGGCTTTCGACGCCTCGTCCCGAGACAGGGGGACGACGACACTCCCTGTGGCCTCTTCCATCCCGAACACCTCAGAGCCCTCCTAGTGGGAGAGGGCTCGCTTCCGGGAGCCCAGAGGCCCCAGGTGAGGCGCTCACCTTCCCGTTCGTGGGAGGCTCCTGGATGTAGATGTTGCTCATCCTTGTCGGTGCTCAGGGCTCTACTTCGAAGTCCGCAAAACTCCGGTCAACGAACGCTACCGCGGAGGAGTTCACGCTCCCTGGAGGAGGCGGTCGCGGAGAGCTCCAGTAAGCCGAGGCCCTGAAAGACAGCGACGCCGCGCCCTGGGCCCGCCAACCTAGCCGCTCACGCATGCCGCCATGTTGCTCCCGGACCCGAACACCGCTAACCCCGATAAGGGGGATTCCGATATCCTCCAGGGAAGGAGAAAAGAGTCTTCAGCGTCTATAGCGTAAAGTTATTCGTATTTAAAAAGTTAAAGAACCATCTTGAGTCTTCGTGGTGTTCACTTTCGCCACACACCTGTGTCGGTCACACACACGCACCCCTCAGGAGTTGGCTGTAATGGTTCAGGCCAAATGTTCGCTGCACCGTGACTCGCCCGGAAACCACAGCGGCGACGCCTTGGTTCCGCCGTCGCCAGGGGCTTAGCGGCCCTTCCGGGCCTCTCGCGGAGCTTCGGCGGCGCTGCGGCGAGGGCGAGGCCGCTTCGGCCGGGCGTTGTCCCCGCGCCGGCGGGACGCGCGCACCCTTGACCCCCTGTTGCCAGCACCATGGCAATCCCAGGTGAGGACGGCCTGCCGGGCTCGGACGGGAGCGGGAGCGGGGAGGGGGCGGTTGGGATGGGAGAGGACGATGCCGGGCGCCTTCGGGCGGAGGCGCCGCGCCGCCGCTGGGTTGCGGGGCTCGGGGGCAGCAAGTGCCGGCTCCCAGCCCCACGCTGAGAGCGGGCGGAAGCCGTCTCCCCGCCGCGGACAGGCGTCTTCCCCGCAGAAACGCTGGGGGGGAAAGGAGGAGGAAGGGCAGCCCGTGGAGGCCCGAAGGGGTGGCAGGCCTCGGCCGTCGCTTCGGGGTGGCTTAGAGATGCCATTCGAATGGGCGCGCGTGGCGACCCCGCGGGTCCCGGGCGTGGTGGCGGGCGTGGGGTCGGGCCCTGCGGGCGCCCGGGGCTCCCCCTCCAGCGCTTCCGCTTGCCTGTGGCCGCAGACCGTTCCCTTTGCTCTTCTGGGCCTCGTTGGGTCAGAGGAGGCGCTTGGGTGAATCCTGTCGGTTTCTTCCCCGTGTCAGGTTCTGTGTGTAAAGGGTGCTCATTGCCACCCGTGAACCCTGCAGTCCGAGTGCTTCGGAGCCTTCCCCGCCCACAGCTGCTGTCTGCCTTAGACGTCCAGCGGGGGTGAGCATCTCCTGAGACTGGCCTGTGCCACAGCGTTCAGTGCAGGAGATGTATGCAGAAATACACGCCCTCTGCCCCCCGCTTGGAGGTTAACAATGCACTTGAGCATAGGATTCTGAGAAGTGCTGTGGTTCAGAAGCGTTTGTCCTGTGGCAGCCTTGTCCTGAAGTGTGTTCTGCGGACAGCTGTTACGGTACAGCTGTGCTTTTCTGCTGGCTTGCGGCTTTGAGAGGAACACATACTGAGCTGTGAGAGAGGAAAAATGCACACATTCATACACTGACAGCTTTACTGCCTGTCAGGTGTCAGGCACTGTGGTGGGCATTGGGGATAAAACGGTGTTTTAGTTTGCTAATACTGCCAGAATGCAATACACCAAAAATGGATTGGTTTTTATAAAGGGGATTTATTGAGTTACAAGTTTAGAGGTCTAAGGCCATTAAAAATTTACAAACTAAGGCATCCAAAGAAAGATACCCTGACTCAAGATAGGCCTGGAAGACCTCTGTCAGCTGGGAAAGCATATGCTTGGTGTCTGCTGGTCCTTTGGCTTCTGTTTTCAAACTGCTTCCCTGGGGCGTTTTCTTCCTGCATCTCCAGATGTCTCTGTCTGTGTCGGCTCTAAGCTTTTCCCAAAATGGCTCCCTCTTAAAAGGACCCCAGTAAGCCCAGTAAGACCTACCTTGAGTGGGCAGAGATGCATCTCCTTGGAAACAACTTAATCAAAAAGATCCCACCCAAACAATAGGTCTGCCCCCACAAGATTGAATTAGAAAGAAGAACATGGGTTTCCTGGGGTACAAAACCATTTCAGTGGTAAGCAAGAAAGACATGGACCCTTTTACACAAAACCTACAGTTTAACAGGGAGAGAAAAAATAGTACTAGAAAGTAAGACAAGTACAGAACCTTAGGGAGCATCTAGGAGTTGCACAGATGACTTTCCCAGAGGAGTCCAGAGAGTTGCTGAAGAGGGGGATGGAGGGAAACATGCAATCAAAGGGACTTTATGTAATGGACCAGTGAGAAGAAGGATGAAAGAGGTTCACTGGGCGCTATGGATGGAACTCTAAGGACAAATGGGAGAGAAGTGAGAAATGAGCTAGAAAGATAATAACAATAGCTATTATTTGCTGACCATTTACTATGTGTCAGATAGTGTTCCAGACACTGTGTCAAGTGGTTTGTTATTTTTTCTCATTTAACATTCACAACCGCACTATGAGATACATACTGTTATCCCGTTTTTACAGAGGATGAAATTGAGGGACAAAGAAGTCAAGTGATTTGCCTGTTGTGAGACAGCTGGATGGAGCTAGATCAGATTGGCTTCTTTAGACCCCATGCTCTTATCCATTTGCCATGCTATATTAACTTAAAAGGTGACTTCCAGCTCTTGAACAAATTTGTAAGCCATGACAAGGAGTTTAGACTTTATCCTAAGGGTGTTTGGAGATCATTTATGTGTTTTTAAACAGATTCATGATTTGAAGGGATCATTTTGGCTGCACAATAGAGGGGAGATAGTTTGAGGCATTCACCAGTTAGGAATAATTCTGGTGAATTGCAATGACTCCTCACTGAAGTATGGTGTCAATAGGAGTGGAGAGAAGCAGACAGATTGGAGATACGTTTTTGGAGGCAGCGTCACTAGGAAGTGTGATTTATCTAGAAATCACTGTTAGACATTTGGGCAGGGCCATTTACTGATGTAGGCAACATTGGAGAAGGAGCAGGTTTTAAGGGGGAGGATTATAACTTCAGTTTGGGGCGTGTTGATAATGGGAGTATCCAGCAGTCATTTAGTGATATAAATTTTAGGTTAGCAAAGAAGCTGAGGTAAGAGGCAATGATTTTGGTGTCATTCAGTGCCACCCAAATGTCTGTATTAAATAGGTGTTAAGGCCATGAGAGTAGAAGTCTGCTCAGGAGAAATGTGTAGAGTGTGAAAGGTAAGCCTGTGACTGAAGCCTGGGGAAGATCACTATTTAAGAGACCAGGAGAGAAAGAAAGGCTGCACAGCTGATTGCTCAGACATCTTCATAAGCCACATCAGCCCTGTTGATCCATGGGAAGACAGTTGTTAAAGATTGACACAGTTATATCTAAAGTTGGCTGATGTCACCACTGATTTCACTAGTTGAGCTGCATGCTGTTGGCACTCAGAAAGATACAATGTTACAGTCTGTGGCCACAGTTGTATCTAAAGTTGGCCTGATGTCACCATTGATTTCATGAACTGAACTACATGCTATTGGCACTCAGAAAGACACAATGTTACAGTATGTGGCCTCATAAAAATTAAGTCTAGTAATGAAAATGCACTGGTTAAGACAGGGGACAAAAGTGATTTTTTTTCAACACCCTTATTGAAATCCCTTACACTTAGACCAAGGTTATAGACCTGTTAACCTTCTTCTCAATTTAAAATAATGCTTCCAAGTGTAATAATCTTAAATTGTGCCATTAAGCTAGATGGCAAGACATAAACTGTTTAAACCCAGCAAAAATTGAGATAATGCGCGTGACAGCATTGTAAAAGTACAATGGAAGTGCCATTTGAAAATACAGGTATAGAAAAAATTAAGATAATTTCTTGCATGATCGATCCATATAGTGTATTAAAGGAAAATAGGGGTCTATCAGAAACCTTCTGAAGTGATCATTGAGAACATATATTATTTTATTTTTAGTTATAATGCTGGTATAGATTTAGCATGGTATTTCTCAGGATGCTCCGGCTAGTGATTATTACAAGCACTGACTGTCAAATAATGAGGCTACTTTTCACAAACCACACATCAAAATCGGTGTCCTTGGTTTTATGCTCACCTGATTCAGCCTATTTTTCCATAGCATTATATATAAGCTTACTCAATTTATATGTAGATAAACAAGCCATGTTGAAGTAAGCCTTGAAGCCTCTGGCCAGGGTTGAACTTTTTAGATATCTTAGATTTGGTTCAACGGATTTCAGAAACACTGGCAAGAAATATTTTTAAAGTATGTGGTGGAGGTCGGAGGGCAGGATTTCACACACAAATCTAGACTTTTGCTCACCTTTGAAAAAGTAAAGATTCTGACAATACTATACCCACATTCTGACACTGCAGTAACTGATGAGAGATGACAGGCCCCTTTTGGCTGGACTTGCCATTGTTCAGTTTGCCACAGCACGAACTCGTCTTTGACCTTCCTCACTCATTTGTGTTACCTTGGTAGTGAATTTGTATATAGTAGTTAAATCATGAGCGCTGGAACCAATCTGCCTGCACCACCATTTATATATGGTAATCTTGGGGAGGTTATATAACCTATCTGTGCCTGAATTTCACCATATGTAAAATGGAGATAACAGTCCCTGACTTTAAGATTTATTATTAGAATTAAGTGAATTAGTGCATATGAGGTGTTAAGAGCAGGCCAGGCACTTAGGTAGTGTACGTTGAACTAAGTTGCCGTCATAGCTATCTACCAGACTCCTGAAGGCATTTCAGTTTGCAGCCCCTGTTTTAAAGCAATGCTGGAATTTTTATGTTCTGAATTAGGGAAAGGGGAAAACGTTAAATTCTGCTGTTTCCACTTACAGCAGTTGTTGAAATTATTTATGGCATTCATGTCAATGATTTGCCATTTTCCACAAAGAGCCTATACCACAAAAAGACCTGGCACAATTGGCAATGTTCTACTGATGTGATTTGCACATAAAGACAATTTTTTTCTCTCCAGTGAAATCTGTGGAGTAAGAAAGTGAATGTTCTATAGCCAAATTAACATTTTAGTTTAGCATGTCAAAGTCAATCAAATTCTTACAACACATGACGATAACATCTTAGTAATATAAAAATTCTGAATTACACTAATCTAATTTCTTTTCACTCCTTTAAACTGTATTATAGGTCATTTCTTTTCTCTTATAGTCCATCTGCTTATTCCTATTGAAATAATTTTCCTAAATCATATAACTGACCCTTTCATTCCTGGGAGGCAGGAACTTAGTTCTTGACCCAAATCTGTGAAATTTTTACTTCTCTTCAAGCCACTTAACCTTTCTGAGGCGCTGTTTCCTTATTTCTAAAAATAAAAGAATTGATGACTAAAATTTCTTTCACTTGTAAAATGTTATAATGCCATGCCTCTCTGTCTCTGCGAGAATGAGGTGCACACGCCTAAGCAAGGCCAGATTGTTATTTCTGCCCATTATTCCCACCAGTCCCCTCAGGCATTGTGCGTCCTTGTCGCCGTCTCGCCTGGAGAACCATTCCCTTAGCTTCTCATGCACTTTGCTGTCTCATGCCTTTGTTACCAATGTCTCTCCTTTACTGCCCAAATCCACCTGTGGGAAGCTTCTCCTGAACTCTCAACTGGAAGTCTTCCCTGCTACTTCTTTCTGCTTTTTTAATAAAGCTGTACAACCTTTGTGACACCCGCACATTTTAGCTTCTGTGGGTATGTTATCCTAGAAAACCTAGTGTATTATAGCTTCCTTTAGTGTTGGGACTTACTTGATTCCTATTTATCACTTCACAAACATCTAGTTCAGGTATAGCCATGATAAGTAGAAAAATATTTAGTGGGTTGATCGCTAAATTACTACTGGGTAGAGTTTAGTATTAAAGTAAACAGACTAAACTGAACATCAATCTTGATTCTGTTTCATTAGATAATAAATCTTCTCTGTGATTCTTTTCTTAAACTGATAATATTTATAGCTTGTTTTCTCCACAGTAAATTTGTATTTTGTGAGAGAAGTGAACCAAAAGCTTTATACATTTACTGAAATATTAGCTCTTGCATATCAGTAGTTTAAACAACTTTTGATGATTATTATCCCTGCTTTTGGGAGTCAAATTATCATGAAGACTTTTTTTTTTTTTTAGTTTTTAATTTTACTGACTTATATGCAAGTCAGAATTTCCCATTTTAACACATTTAAATGTACAATACAGTGGCATTAGATTCGCAGTATTGTGCTCCATTACCAACAACCATTGCCTCAAAGAAAGGCTACATCCACTAAGCAGTAGCACGCATTCCCCTCCCTCTCTGCCCCTGGTAGTCTGGAATTTGCTTATTCTATGTATTTCATGAATATACAAATACACAAAGCCACAATAATCCAAACAGTATGGAATTGACATAAAAAAAATTCCATACTTTTTGGATTATTGTGGCTTTGTAGTAACTTTTGAAATCAGGAAATGTGAGACCTCCAACTTTTGATATTTTCCATTATTAGTTTGGCTATTTGGGGCCCCTTCAGTATTCCTGTGAATTTTTTTTTTAATTTTTTATTAATTAAAAAAAATTACAAGAAACACAAACATTCCCAACACATACACTCAGCAATTCACAATATCATCACATAGTTGCATATTCATCATCATGATCATTTCCCAGAACATTTGCATCAATTCAGAAAAAGAAATAAAAAGACAATGATGATGAATAAAAAAAACAGAAAAATATAACAAACAGAAAAAAAAATTTTACATGCCATACCCTTACTGATCCCTTTCATTGATCACTAGCATTTCAAACTAAATCTATTTTAACATTTGTTCCCCCTATTATTTATTTTTATTCCATATGTTCCTCTCATCTGTTGACAAGGTAGATAAAAGGAGCGTCAGACACAAGGTTTTCACAATCACACAGTCACATTGTGAAAGCTATATCATTATACAATCATCCTCAAGAAACATGGCTACTGGAACACAGCTCTACATTTTCAGGCAGTTCCCTCCAGCCTCTCCATTACATCTTGGATAACAAGGTGATATCTACTTAATGCATAAGAATAACCTCCAGGATAACCTCTCGACTCTGTTTGGAATCTCTCAGCCACTGACACTCTGTCTCATTTCACTCTTCCCCCTTTTGATGGAGAAGGTTTTCTCAATCCCTTGATCCTGGGTCTCAGCTCATTCTAGAGTTTTTCTCAATCCGTTGATGCTGAATCTCAGCTCAATCTGAGGTTTCTGTCCCACGCTGCCAGGAAGATCCACACCCCTGGTAGTCATGTCCCATGTAGACAGGGGGAGGGTGGTGAGTCTGCTTGCTGTGTTGGCTGGAGAGAGAGGCCACATCTGAGCAACAAAAGAGGTTCTTTTGGGGGTGACTCTTTGGCTTAATTTTAAGTAGGCTTGACCTATCCCCTGTGGGGTTAAGTTTCATATGAACAAATCCCAAGACTGGGGGCTCAGCCTATAGCTTTGGTTGTCCACACTGCTTGTGAGAATATCAAGAATTCAACTTGGGGAAGTTGAGTTTTCCCCCGTTCTCACCATTCCCCAAAGGGGACTTTGCAAATACTTTTCCACTCACTGATCAAATCGCTCTGAGGTTCATCAGGGCATCACCTGGACAAGCCAACAAAATCTCATGTCCTATACAAAGTTCCATGTACTTAAGGTGTTCAATCAATTATCTACATAAGTTATATTAGGAGATGCACTAGTCAAAGTATAGATTTGTGCCAAATAAACATTTTTTGCTTTAGTCTCATACATTAGTTGAAATTTTAAAATATTAAGTACCATCTATTTTCAGCACACTGCAGTAATGACATTCTTTTGTTCTTCCTCATGCAAAAACATTTTTTAAATTTGTACATTTAGTCATATCACTATACAATCCAGGCATTCCTAGATTACACCATCTCAATCTTTATCGTCTTTCTTTGTGATTTCATTTATGCCCTAGCCCTCCTCCCTCTATCATTCTCATATGCAGCTTCATTCAGTGTTTTAACATAATTGTATTACAGTTAGGTAATATTGTGCTGTCCATTTCTGAGTTTTTATATTCAGTCCTGTTGCACAATCTGTATCCCTTTCAGCTCCAGTTACCCAATATCTTACCCTATTTCTATCTCCTGATGGTCTCTGTTACCAATGAAATATTCCAAGTTTATTCACTAATGTCAGTTCATATCAGTGAGACCATACAGTATTTGTCCTTTTGTTTCTGGCTAATCACACTCAGCATAATGTCCTTAACGTCCATCCATGTTGTTACATACTTCATAACTTTATTCTGTCTTACAGCTGCATAATATTCCATCTTATGTAAATGTCACAGTTTGTTTAGCCAACTGTCTGTTGATGGACATTTTGGCTGTTTCCATCTCTTGGTAATTGTTAATAATGCTGCTATAAACATTGGTGTGTAAATGTCCATTTGTGTCCTTGGCCTCGTGTCCTTTGAGTAGAGACAGCATATAGATGGGTCCTGTTTTTTAATCCATTCTGCCAGACTATGTATTTTGATTGGAGAGTTTAACCCATTAACATTCAGTGTTATTACTGCATGGGTACTACTTTCTTCTACTATTTTGCCTTCCGGATTTTATATGTCATATCTAATTTTCCTTCTTTTTACCTTTACTCATAGTCTTCCTTTCTACACTCTTCTCCACACCTCTCTCTTCTGTCATCGTATCTGTCTCTAGTGTTCCCTTTAGTATTTCTTGCAGAGCTGGTCTCTTTGGTCACAAATTCTCTCAGTGATTTTTTTGTCTGACAGTGTTTTAATTTCTCCCTCATTTTTGAAGGACAATTTTGCTGGATATAGAATTCTTGGTTGGCAGTTTTTCTCTTTTAATAATTTAAGTATATCATCCCACTGTCTTCTGAGAAAGAAGTTTCTGCTGAGAAATCTACACATAGTCTTATTGGGTTTCCCTTGTATGTGATGGATTGCTTTTCTCTTGCTGCTTTCAAGATCCTCTCTTTCTCTTTGACCTCTGACATTCTGATTATTAAATGTCTTGGAGTACGTCTGTTTGGATCTGTTCTCTTTGGGGTACGCTGCACTTCTTGGATCTATAATTTTAAGTCTTTCATAAGAATTGGGAAATTTTCAGTGATAATTTCCTCCATTAGTTTTTCTCCTCCTTTTTCCCTTCTCTTCTCCTTCTGGGACACCCACAACATGTATATTCGTGTGCTTCATATTGTCTTTGAATTCCCTGAGTCCCTGCTCATATTTTTCCATTTTCTTCCCTATAGTTTCTATTTCTTGTCGGATTTCAGATGTTCCGTCCTCCAGTTCAGAAATCCTATGTTCTGTCTCTCAGAATCTACCATTGTAGGTTTCCATTGTTTTTTTCATCTCTTCTACTGTGTCTTTCATTCCCATAAGTTCTGTGATTTGTTTTTTCAGACTTTCAGTTTCTTCTTTTTGTTCTTTCCTTGCCTTCTTTATATCCTCCCTCAATTCATTGATTTGATTTTGATGAGGTTTTCCATGTCTGTTTGTACATTCTGAATTAATTGTTTCAGCTCCCGTATGTCATTTGAATTGTTGGTTTGTTCCTTTGACTGGGTCATATCTTCAATTTTCCTAGTGTGATGTATTATTTTTTGCTGGCATCTAGGCATTTAATTACCTTAATTAGTTTATTCTGGAGATTGCTTTCACTTCTTTTATCTAGGGTTTTCTTGCTGGATGAATTTGTTGTCTATCTGTTCTTTGACATTCCGTTCAGCTTTATCTGGACCTTTAGCTTAAGTTTTGTTTAACAGAGGAGAATTTTTCAGTTCTTGTTTTCTTGTTTTTGCCCTGCTTGTGTGGTGCCTTCCCCCCCTCCCCCCTCCCCCCGCCAACACTTAGGAGAGTCTACTTAGATATTATAGACTCCAGGCAGATTTTCCCAGACCAAACTGGCCTCCTATCAGGAGGAAAGAGTCACCTGCGTCAGTTTTCCCTGAGGGTGAGACCCAGCAGGTTGAAAGACTTTCCTGTGAAGTCTCTGGACTCTGTTTTTCATATCCTGCCCAGTATGTGGTGCTTGTCTGATTGCAGGTCCCACCAGCATAAGATGATGTAGTACCTTTAATTTTGGCAGACTCTCCCTGCTGGGGGCATGGTGGAGACAGAGGAGAGGTTATAGGCTGGTTTCATGGCTTCAAATTATCAAGCCCTGGTGTCTGAATTCCTTGATGGAGGGATTCCACCTGGGTGGGGCTTCACCCCTCTCCTGAGGAAGGCACAAGCTCCAGATAAGCCCCCAAAAGAGCTCACTTCTGCCTATGCCTGGGGCAGTTGCAGCCTGAAAAGTCCTGCCGCTGTATCCAGAGGCAGTCAAGCCTTTGTAGATACACAGCCACAAAAACCTGTTTCCTTCTTTTTTTTCCCCCTTTTCTGTCTGCCCTGCCCCCTTGGTGCCGGGGCAAAAATGAGCAACCTCTGCTTTGATCAGGTTCACCTAAGCTGGGGGCCTATTTTTAGTAGTCAGAATTTGTTAATTAGTTCCACAATTGGCTTTTGGTTGTGCCCAGTCCCTGCTGCTGGTAAAGTCCTTTCCTTTCCCCTCGGGAAGTGGCCTGTGGGGGAGAGGCACTAGCCGCCGCAGCTTTGGGAACTCACGGTTCTGGGGAGGCTCGCAGCTGGTCCAGCTGGTCCAGACTGGGGCACGCTGTGTGTCCAATCACGTACGTGGCCCCAGGAGCTGTTTTGTACTGTTTCTGATTATTAGTTGTTCTGGAGGACGAACTAAAATGCGCACGTTGTTAAGCCGCCATCTTGACCCAGAAGTTATCCCTGTGAATTTGAGGATCAGCTTTTCCAGCTCATCAAAAAAAGATTGCTAGAATTTTTATAGGGATTATGTATCAAACTTGTAGATGGCTTTAGGTAGTTTTGACATCTTGCCAATATTAAGATTTCCTGTCTGTGTGCATAGGATATCTTGCCATTTATTTAGTCTTTTGTTTGTTTTATTTTTTTAGCAGTGTTTTTTAGTTTTCAGTGTACAAGTCCTTCACATCCTTGATAAATTTTTTTTCCATTCTACATATATAATCAGTAATTCTCTATATCATCACATAGTTGCATATTCATCATTTCTTAAAACATTTGCATCAATTCCGAAAAAGAAATAAAACAATAACAGAAAAAAAAGATTATACATACCGTACCCCTTACCCCTTGCTTTCATTGATCACTAGCATTTCAAACTAAATTTATTTTAACATTTGCTCCCCCTATTATTTATTTTTATTCCATATGTTCTACTCGTCTGTTGACATGCTAGATAAAAGGAACATCAGACACAAGGTTTTCACAATCACAGTCACATTGTGAAAGCTATATCATTATTCAATCATCCTCAAGAAACATGGCTACTGGAACACAGCTCTGCATTTTCAGGCAGTTCCCTCCAGCCTCTCCACTACATCTTGAATAACAAGGTGATATCTATTTAATGCGTAAGAATAACCTCCAGGATAACTCTGTTTGGAATCTCTAAGCCGTTGACACTTTGTCTCATTTCACTCTTCCCCCTTTTGATGGAGAAGGTTTTCTCAATCCCTTGATGCTGAGTCTCAGCTCATTCTAGGATTTTTCTCAATCCCTTGATGCTGAATCTCAGCTCATTCCAGGATCTCTGTCCAACGTTGCCAGGAAGGTCCACACCCCTGAGAGTCATGTCCCACATAGACAGGGGGAGGGTGGTGAGTTTGCCTGTTGTGTCGGCTGGAGAGAGAGGCCATATCTGAGCAGAAAAAGAGGCTCTCTTGGGGGTGATTCTTAGGCCTAAATTTTAAGTAGACTTGACCTATCCTTTGTGGGGTTAAGTTTCATATGAACAAACCCCATGACTGGGAGCTCAGCCTGTAACTTTGGTTGTCCACACTGCTTGTGAGAATATCTTGATAAATTTTTTCCTGAATATTTTATTCTTTGAGATGCTATTGTGAATGGATTTTTTTTTTTATTTCCATTTCAGAATGTTCTTTGCTGGTGTTTAGAAACACAACTGATTTTTACATGTTAATCTTGCAGTCTGCAACTTTGCTGAATTTGTTTTGGAGTCTTTAGGATTTTCTATATAAAGAATCATGTCATTTGTGAACAGAGTTTTACTTCTTTCTTTCCAATTTCCTTTTTCTTGCCTAATTGCTCTGGCTAGAACTTCCAGTTCAATGTTGAATGGCAGTGGTGAACGTAGGTACCCTTGTTTTGCTCCTGACCTGAGGCAAAAGGCTTTCACTCTTTCACCATTTAGTAATATTTAACAAATGCCTGAAATGAAGACCTCTAAAATTTGTTCATGAAATCACCAGTTTATAAAATTATTGAAAATTTGCAGTGTAATCTGATCAGTTTACAAATACATTGCCTTTTGTCAGACAATGCTTCCATGACAGCAGTTCCTCTTAGTGTCAGAGTTTTGTTTATTTGAGGGAGGATTGGGTGTTTGGCTTTTGAAAAGATCATTCACAAGTTTCAAATTTTCAAAGTACCAAAAGGTTTGTACTGACATGTCTCCCACTTACCCACTGACTTTATAGATATATAAATATGTGTATATAAATGGCAGCATACCACAAACACTGTTCTGCACTTTGCTTTTTTCTTTGCAAATATGTCTTAGAAATCATTGCATATCATTAAGTAAAGGTCATCCTTCTTTTATAGCATAACTTATTTAGCCAGTTTCCTTTTGATAAATATTTAAATGATTTCCACTCTTTTACCATTACAGACAATGTTGTAGTGAAGAACTGTGTGCATAAGTCAGTGTAAATTTGTTCAAGTAAATTAGGAAGATAACTTCCCAAATGTGGAATTGCTGGGTCAAAGGATATGTGCATTTGTAGTTCTGATGGATTTCTTCAGCTAGCCTTTCATAGAGACAGTATCAGTTTACACTCCACTCAGCAACGTATGGAAGTTCATTCACCCACACCCACTTCAACCTTTTCAATCAGTGTTTCTCTGATAGGTGCAAATAGAAACCCAGTGTATTTTTTAATGTGTATTTCATTCGTTATGAGTAAGGCTGAGCATCTCTGAATGTTTCACAATTGTTTCTTTGTCCTTTTCTGTGAACTATCTGTTCAAACCTTTTTGCCCATTTTTTCTTCCTATTAGTAATGTTTTTTTTTTCCTTTGTAATTAGCTGGGTTTTATATAATAGGGTTAATTGCCATTTGTTAGTACTATGAGTTACAAGTATTTTTCCCGGTTTTTTTTTCATTTCTATATGCATTTCTTTTTTTTTTATCTCAACATGCATAATTCTTTTTTTAACTTTTTTATTGTATAGTATAACATATACAAAGCAAAGAAAAAAGCAATGGTTTTCAAAGCACTCTTCAACAAGTAGTTAAAGTTTTCATGAGTCTGTTGAGTTTCCTTTTGGTTTTGCCATTCCAATTTTTTTCTTTGTAGTCAAATTTTTAAATCTTTTATTTATTTAAGATTAAATAAGATTAAATAAGGTTAAATTTGTTTAAGACAAAAAATTTACTTTTTTGTCACAGGTCATATTTAGAGGGGAAAGGTTGGGAAGTTGGTGAACAGAGAGGAGGCTATAGTACTCTGAACAACCTCAGGAAACCTCAAAGAGGAGTGAGGCAAAGAACAGCGTGGGAGCCTAAGATGGGAAGAGAGTAATTTCTCAGCTGAATAAGGGCCTTGCAATGTAGCGTTGCTATTCAGTTTGACATAGATTTCATGTATAACTGTATTAGCCAGTCTTCTCTTTCCGAACAATAGAAACTGATTAATTTAAGCAGAAAAGAAGTTATTAGGGAGCACACAGAACTTGAGTAAAGGTTGGAAAAGCAGACTCAGAAAATAGGCACGATCAAGGGAGCCCATAGGCAAGGCTCTGCCACGGGCTCACACCTGGTTAGGGCTTCTGGTGCTACTGGCATCACTGCCTCTGGGAGCTGGCTTCTGGCAGCAGCATGAATTAACTGTCCCAGCTTCATTGTGCCACTTGCTTCAGATTCAGAGTACCAGGGTGAAGCTTTCAGTTGACCAGGCAGTCATGAAAATTATAGATAGATAAAGCTGAAATTTTAATTTAACCAAAGACTGAGGAGAAATAGTTGATGTGGAGTTACTTTATTTAGAGTTCTTATTATATTTCCATTTAATGTAAAAGTTACAATTTTCTTAAAGATGACCTTTACAGAAAAAGTTTCATATTTTATTCATTCTAAAAATATTAGATAGTTGGATGGTAAGCTTTATCAGTGCCTTCAGTCATAAATGAGCTCAATTCTAATACATACTGAGAAAAGATGATTTTGGATCTGTCCAATATGACATTTTCAGTCTGTTGTAGGACAGTAATTGTGCATTTAGCACAGTTTTGTATGGTGTTATTCAGTGTCTGTAGTTTCTATGGAAACAGACTTAAAACATTGGCCCAGATTCTCTGAGCATTTTTTTCCAACCTGTAGGTTTTTTTTCTTAATGGAAGAGCCTCAGATTTTATTATTAATCCAACTCTATTCCACAGTGAGCTCTGCTACAACATAACATGGTAGTCCCGCAAAACGCAATAAAAGCCACGGTGCTTATTGAGAAAAATGGAGTTAGAGCCACAATACTCAAAAACTTTGTGAGTAGCACATAAAATAAAATGTAAAAAAATAGGGACCAGGGTGCACTCGCCTTCCATACGGGAGACCTGGGTTCGATTCCTGGACCATGCATCCCCCCCCAAAAAAAATAAATAAAAATTAGGAACCTAATTAAACTGTAGGATAATTTTCATGTTAAGAAATACATAAATATTACACTTTACCTTGACAGAGACCTGAAGTTTACTTTTGGAATAAGCATGAAGAGCTGGAGCTTGTGAGTTACTGTGAAGTGGTGGCAGGAGGTTGACCTAAAAGGAGATGGAAAGTGGTAGCACTAGACAGAGATGGATGCTGCTCACAGTACATGCAGTAAACTGAGATAGCTGAAAGTATTTGAGGTGTGTACATGTGTTCATTTTGTACATTCCTGCAAGGCTGAAGTTAGCTAGGTGCCGCTTTCTGCATTTACCTGTTGTTTTTTTATGGATGAAAATCATGCGATGCTCAGATTGTTCCCTAACGAATGGGCACATTGAAACAAATTTGGATTTTTTAAACAAGTGTAGCAGAACTGACTGTATTTTTACTAGAACAACTGAATAGTGTATATTTTTAAATAAAATTAGGAGTAGGGGAAAAATGATCAATAGACATTTGCCTTCATGACATTATAGAAATAGTAAGTTAGCATTGTTTTTATTTATACTGTATGTACTTTATTATTAATTTGAGATGATATCCTCATTTGAAGGATTCAATACCCTTCATTAAAGAAATGAGATAATACTATACTGGGCCTCAGATTAGTAAGTTGAAGCCCTTAGTGGAGGTTGAAATCAAAGTTTAACTGAAGATTTCATATTTAGTATTTATGTCATCAGTATTACCTGCGTGTGCCATTAATTATGCAGGGATACTGTGAATATTTGAAAACATTGATCAGAACTTAATGTTACTAATATCTTTTCTCTTGTCAAAATTTTTGAGTTCTATAGTTATGTTGTTTCTTTTAATATTTAATAATTAAAGTGATTTTTCTGAAATTTCACCAATCCTTAAAGAAAGTCAGAATTTTTTTCTTTTAATGGAAGACAGAAAAACATTTGTCAGCCTGAATATTCACATTTATATCTAATTAATCATTTTACAAGAACAGACCAAAGTATCCTGGAATTTCTTCCTCAATGTTGTAGAATTCCTGGAATATTTAAGCTCTTGGCAATAATACTGTATTTTTTTTTAATTGAACTAGAGAAAAAGATGTACTTGAAATGTTTATCAAAAAAAATAATTTTAATAAATTGGTATTTCTTTTGACTTCTAATAGTCATGATACTAAATAGTGTTAATAAACTGGGTCGTGGATGATTTTGTTTTTTTAAAGAGATAAATTCTATGACAAATTCTTTTATAGGCTTTTTGATGTAATGAAATTTTTATGTTTTAACTTGTATATATAACTTCTAATATGTCATCCTGTTGTCTTTCAGGTTGCAACAAGGACAGTGTCAGGGCAGGATGTAAAAAATGTGGCTACCGTAAGTACACTAAAAAAATGTTTTATACAGTATTCTTACAAGAATCATTGCCACTTTGGACAGTAGGACTTAGTGTCCTGAGATCAGGGTCCCTAAGGTAGTCCTTTAGCCCTGTTACTTAGCTCTACTGTGTAGGTGATTCCGAAATTACTCTTTCAACATTAACTATTCACTGTTCTTCCTTCTGTGGTCCCAAGTGGCAAATAGCTAGGTATCTGGTGACTAGAAAAATGTCATAAAATATAAGTGGTTAGTAATAGATTTAGGCATTTGGAGAAAGTATATTTCAAAAAATAGTACACATGTATTCATGCTTTTACTCCTAATTCTTCTGTATGCTAGATGAAGAAGCAGTGGCAATACCAACTGTTTATGAAGAATTTTCCTGCTTATTGAATTTGCTTATCCCTCATTGTAAGGTTATAATTGCTTCCAGAATTTCTGCTCATGGGCACAAACTTGATTTAAGTAATCATTTATCTCCATTATGATTAATATAATATGTAATATATGTTATAAATTTGTAATGATATTCTGTAAACAAAGATTTCTCCAGGGAAATGTAACAATTTCAAAAACTAGAACAGCATTTGATGTTTTCTGAGTTGTTTGGAGACCATACAAATTAGCCTGGATTGTTACTAAAACTCTAATTCATTGGAGATTTTTTTTGCCCAAAGTAAATGTGATTTAAAAAAAAAAAAGATTTCCATGCAGGACATGTGATAAGAGACCAGTCAGTGCATGGATCTTCATCAGAAGTTCTCAAAGAATAAATGGATACTGGGAGACCCAATTCACAAGCAACAGCTCACGGAAAATGTTTCTTCACATAGCAGGATTGAGTTATCTAAGTATATGTATCCATTAATTAAATGAAAAGCCCTAGAAAAAAAAATATACTTGCGTGCAAAAAATAAGTGCAATGAGATATTTTCTGTTTTTAAAATTATTTGTATGTATTTCTGCTTTATTTTCTTTCAATCTTTGCTAATTTACATGTTTCATTTCTTTATCCAAGGTTTAATAACCTACTATACATATATTTATATGTAAATGCTCTATTTATTTCAAAATCTGGTCTGGATTTTCCAGTCTACTTGGACTTCTTTTAACTTAAGACTGCTGGGAACACAAACTCATTTTATGGAAGTAGAATATTTGTTGAGCTAGTCTCTTTATTGCTGTTTTATTTCAGATCACAATGGAAGAATCTATAATAATTAAAATTTTTAGAGAGAAGTCAGGTCAACAAATGGTTTTGGCAATCTTTACAACTTTAGTTCCTTCTACTTATTATTCAGATCCTTGATTTTAATGCATAAATTACTAAACAATTTCTAACTTGTCTTCTGTGGAAAAATTTAGTAATATTTCCACTTGTTGTTAAATTTACATCTTTACACCCTTAGGAAAGAAGGTCTTCTCAGTTTAACAAATCCTTTTGATAGAAAATACATTTTAAAAATTAATTTATCTGTAATTTGGGAGCCAGTATCTTTGTATTGCTTGTAGAGGTAAGAGAAAGGTCAACAAGAATTTGAAATGTCTTTATGCCCAAAAATGTGGATATTCTTCAGTTGTTTTCAAAAGACTATTCTCTTTATTGTTGTAAAAATAATGGCTTGTATTATACAATTTATATTTAAACTACTTTGATACTTGATAAAAAAAAATTTTAGTTCATAATGTTTCAATATAGATATATTGCTGTTTCAAAAAATTTCAAGTTAAGGATAAATATGTTACTAAATAACATGGATCTCTTTAATGCAGAATTTCCTCAGCAAAATTAATTTAGGAGAATAGGTTATTTCTGTATTTTTTAATGTTTTTTAAGTTGATGCTATGCCTTTGTCAATATAATAAATGTCTCAAAGAATTATGATAGTTCTCAGAAAATATGCCTAAAAGATTAAATTCAGTACAGTAGACTTAGCAATTGGGCATTTGAACACAGTAGCAGGAAATAAAAACGGATACCTAAATACCTTTAACATTTTATTTAACTTAAAATGCTCATTTGCTGCAGTCATATCTTTTGATATGTGAATCTGCTAATTGGTGTTCCACATAGACTTTTGTGAACGAACCACATCTGTAATGTGTCTTCTACTTTTTCTGCTTTGTTTCTTTAAAGATGAGCAAAAAGTTAAGATACTGGCAAAGAAACCTGAGCACAGAATCCTTCTATAATTACTTCTCAACTAGGGGTTTGAGGAGTTTGATGGGCGAGGAAAAATTAAAGGATTGAGAAACTGGAGGTCTTAATGAGATTCAAAAACAAGTCTTTGCTTGGATATAAGGAAGAAAGAAGGCTAGAATAATGAAAGAGTATAATACTGGAATTTAGAATTTCAGAGGCATGACAGTTCCAGATGATGACTAGAGTGTGTCCATAGTGTGGCATCAAGAATGTGAAGGAACTGAGAAAAATTAAGGTATAGGATAGGCTGTCCATTCAGATTTATGACAGGGCTTATGGTGCAGAGCAGAAGTATGAGCCTGGTCAAAGACTTCAGTGAATGGGGCCATTCAGCAGCAGCAGGGGGCTTTATGGGAATGTGGAGGACTTATTTGGAAACAGCATTGTAAAGCATTGACAATATTAATAATACTGAGGTATTGGATGATTAGCTATAGAGAAGTATCCTTAGGGAAGAGCAAATATGCCATAAAAAATGTGATACAGGGAGTATTCTGCAAACAGGTTTATCAGGTAGGACAGTTTGTTCACTAGAGATTTCATGTTTCAGAAACTATAATAAAAAGATTGGAATGGGAGAGGCAATGGTTAGCTAAGTCGGGAAAACAAGAACAGAGTAATATGAAGATGAGACTTTAAGGAAGGATAAATGAATACAGAAGCCTGCATTTTAGGATAGGGGCTAAAATAAGAATGTGAAGCTTGGTGGGATTAATAGGATTTAAAATTCAAATTTTATAACAGAGCTTTTATGTTCCTAAGCTGAGACCTTGGGTGGAGCCAAAGCCCCAGTTAAGTTAGCAGTCATTAGCATAGTCTGGACACGCTGTTGACCAAGAAAAGGCGTTTGGCCCTCTTACCATAAAACAAGTTTTTGTTGTATGTGTGTATTGACAGATTATATTCTACATAGTCAGAATGAAAATGGAGATTTTATTATTACTTGGCACTTAGTTTTTCCCACATAACCAGTACTGGAGTGAGGAAAGGGGAGAATCTACCTTTGCTTGTAGTAATACAATAAATGCTGTTCTAGTTTGCTAGCTGCTGGAATGCAACACGCCAGAGACAGATTGGCTTTCAATAAAAGGGGATTTATTCAGTTAACATACAGTTCTTCAGAGGAAAGGCAGCTAACTTTCAACTGAGGTTCTTTCTTATGTGGGAAGGCACAGGGTGATCTCTGCTGGTCTTCTCTTCAGGCCTCTGGGTTCCAACAGCTTTCCCTGGGGTAGTTCTTTCTGCATCTCCAGAGGCCTGGGCTGAGCTGTGAGTGCTGGGCTGAGTGCTGAGATGAAGTATGCTGAGCTACTTGGGCTTGTTCTACTTTGAGTCTCTCATTTAAGCACCAGCTAGTTAAATCAGACATCATTCATTGCAGCAGGCATGCCTTCTAGCTGACTGCAGATGCAATCAGCAACAGATGAGGTTCACATGCCATTGGCTCATGTCTGCAGCAACAGAACTAGGCACCTTCACCTAGCCAAGTTGACACCTGAATCTGCCTACCACAAATGCCTACATGGTGCCAATCTATGTTCTGAGGTACTTTAAAGATATGATTTCATTGTTTTTCGTTCTTGAAACAACCTTATGAAGTAGGTTTCATGGTCTTCATTGTTATGGACATTTAAGGTCATAGCTCTGGCACCAGATAGAGTAGGTACAAACCTCAGCTGGCACTTCATAGTTATGTAACATGAGGCAAGTTGCTTAATCACTGTGTTTTAGTTTCCTAACAGTAACATGTGGTAACTATAGTACTGAATTCCATAGAGCTATTTTGTAGGATGAGTTAATCCAAGTAAAGTGTTCAGATCAATGAAGGGTCATAGTAAGTGCTCACCAGATGGGACTGATTATTATTGTTATTGCTACAACAGTCGGAAAACTGAGGCTCAGGAGAGTTACTCTGCTATTAAGTGAGAAAACTAGAATTTTTACTCTGGTTTTCTGTAAGACTTTATGCTATACCACATTGCTTTTTCTAATCAGTTATTAAAATGTTATAACTTGAGATATGTCTGTTTATCTGTGATAAAAAAATTAAGCTTCTGAGTTATACAGTGGTGGCTCAGTGGCAGAATGCCCGAGACCCAGGTTCATTTCCTGGAACCTGCCCATGCCAAAAAAAAAAAAAAAAAGAAAGAAAAGAAAATTAAGCTTCTGTTCACCTAAGAATTCTCTGCTCATTTTCTACTTCATGTCAATTTGGAAAAGTAGCTACATGAATGTTAATTTGGAACATAATTATTTCTTAAGCTCCCTTCCCTTCTTTTCTAGGAAAAAAGGAAAAAGAGGGGAAAAAAAGAACTTTATTTGTAGCTTCGTGAGTAACTTCTCTTATCACTTTAGAGTCACTTTCTTTGAATTATCAGTTTAGGGTTACTTTTGTTGAAGCAAAGTTGAAATGGACGCGGGACAGAACTTGGTGCCAGTGTGGTCATTATTCAAGTATTTTATTTATTTTAAATAGTCATTGCAATGTGAAGTGTTTGAATACAAAACTAGCTTAATTAAAAATCATGTCATCATGAGTTCTAATCAAAATGGCAACTGAGGGTGGGCCACGGTGGCTCAGCAGGTAAGAATGCTTGCCTGCCAAGCCCAAGGACCCAGGTTCGATTCCTGGTGCCTGCCCATGTTAAAAAAAAAAAAAAAAAGGCAACTGAACTGACATAGAAAGTCCTCTCTTCTACTCCAGACACTTAGAGAATAATGTAATAGTGATAAAATAATAATATTAATAACCAGCACAAAAGAATGGAAAGAAAATCCCCAGGTGCTGGAAATAAAAAAGAACACAGAGCCAGAGCAGGAGTGCTCACGGAAAACCATGAGACCCACAGGATTTTCATCTGGATAGTCCTGTGGGGATATAGACAGAAGCCTTAGACCCTGGTGGATGGCAGCATGGCTGGAGTGCATGTTCTTCAAAAAGGCTGAAACAGGGATTAGAGAATTTTTATTCACTGTCTGAGGAAAGCAACAAGAAATCTTAGATTAAGTCCCTATAAAATAATGATAAGAAGAAAGGGAATAATTAGAAATTAGCAACCTAAGCTTACACTGTCTTTAAGTATAAGTGAACTTATGCTGCTTCCAGTGAGGCAGGAACCATTTTTCTCAAGCTAAGAAATTATATTAAAAATTTGCCTAGTATCAAATCAAGAAACTAAGTTTTGCTATATGCTGTTTTTAATAAACTACTTAGAAAACTAAAAATTACATAGAAATTTTCAAATTAAGGGATGGGGAAAACAGAGCAGACAAAAATTAAGTTGAATATTGCTGATTTGAGCTGTTTTATCCACAAAAATGGCAATTACATATACTTCAACTAATACTAACCAAAAGAGCACTAGTAAAGCATTATAGACCAATTTTTTTTATTATTAAAAAAAATTAACAAAACATTTAGAAATCATTCCATTCTACATGTACAATCAGTAATTCTTAATATCATCACATAGTTGCATATTCATCATTTCTTAGTACATTTGCATCGATTTAGAAAAAGAAATAAAAAGACAACAGAATAAGAATTAAAACGATAATAGAGAGAAAAAAAAACCTATACCTCACATGCAGCTTCATTCAATGTTTTAACATAATTGCATTACAATTAGGTAGTATTGTGCTGTCCATTTCTGAGTTTTTATATCCAGTCCTGTTGCACAGTCTGTATCCCTTCAGCTCCAATTACCCCTTCTCTTTTTTTTTTTTTATTAATTAACGGAAAAAAAGAAATTAACCCAACATTTAGAAACCATACCATTCTACATATGCAATCAGTAATTCTTAACATCATCACATAGATGCATGATCATCGTTTCTTAGTACATTTGCATCGGTTTAGAAGAACTAGCAACACAACAGAAAAAGATATAGAATGTTAATATAGAGGAAAAAGTAAAAGTAATAATAGTAAAAACAAAACAAAACAAAACAAAAACCTATAGCTCAGATGCAGCTACATTCAGTGTTTTAACATGATTACTTTACAGTTAGGTATTATTGTGCTGTCCATTTTTGAGTTTTTATATCTAGTCCTGTTGCACAGTCTGTATCCCTTCAGCTCCAATTGCCCATTATCTTACCCTGTTTCTACCTCCTGCTGGACTCTGTTACCAATGACATATTCCAAATTTATTCTCGAATGTCCGTTCACATCAGTGGGACCATACAGTATTTGTCCTTTAGTTTTTGGCTAGACTCACTCAGCATAATATTCTCTAGGTCCATCCATGTTATTACATGCTTCATAAGTTGATCCTGTCTTAAAGCTGCATAATATTCCATCGTATGTATATACCACACTTTGTTTAGCCACTCTTCTGTTGATGGAGATTTTGGCTGTTTCCATCTCTTTGCAATTGTAAATAATGCTGCTATAAACATTGGTGTGCAAATGTCCGTTTGTGTCTTTGCCCTTAAGTCCTTTGAGTAGATTCCCAGCAATGGTGTTGCTGGGTCGTATGGCAATTCTATATTCAGCTTTTTGAAGAACCGCCAAACTGCCTTCCACAGTGGTTGCACCATTTGACATTCCCAACAACAGTGGATAAGTGTGCCTCTTTCTCCGCATCCTCTCCAGCACTTGTCATTTTCTGTTTTGTTGATAATGGCCATTCTGGTGGGTGTGAGATGATATCTCATTGTGGTTTTGATTTGCATTTCTCTAATGGCCGGGGACATTGAGCATCTCTTCATGTGTCTTTTGGCCATTTGTATTTCCTCTTCTGATAGGTGTCTGTTCAAGTCTTTTTCCCATTTTGTAATTGGGTTGGCTGTCTTTTTGTTGTTGAGTTGAACAATCTCTTTATAAATTCTGGATACTAGACCTTTATCTGATATGTCATTTCCAAATATTGTCTCCCATTGTGTAGGCTGTCTTTCTACTTTCTTGATGAAGTTCTTTGATGCACAAAAGTGTTTAATTTTGAGGAGCTCCCATTTATTTATTTCCTTCTTCAGTGTTCTTGCTTTAGGTTTAAGGTTCATAAAACCGCCTCCAGTTGTAAGATTCATAAGATATCTCCCAACATTTTCCTCTAACTGTTTTATGGTCTTAGACCTAATGTTTAGATCTTTGATCCATTTTGAGTTAACTTTTGTATAGGGTGTGAGACATGGGTCTTCTTTCATTCTTTTGCATATGGATATCCAGTTCTCTAGGCACCATTTATTGAAGAGGCTGTTCTGTCCCAGGTGAGTTGGCTTGACTGCCTTATCAAAGATCAAATGTCCATAGATGAGAGGGTCTATATCTGAGCACTCTATTCGATTCCATTGGTCGATATATCTATCTTTATGCCAATACCATGCTGTTTTGACCACTGTGGCTTCATAATATGCCTTAAAGTCAGGCAGCGCGAGACCTCCAGCTTCGTTTTTTTTCCTCAAGATGTTTTTAGAAATTTGGGGCACCCTGCCCTTCCAGATAAATTTGCTTATTGGTTTTTCTATTTCTGAAAAATAAGTTGTTGGGATTTTGATTGGTATTGCATTGAATCTGTAAATCAATTTAGGTAGGATTGACATCTTAACTATATTTAGTCTTCCAATCCATGAACACGGTATGCCCTTCCATCTATTTAGGTCTTCTGTGATTTCTTTTAACAGTTTTTTGTAGTTTTCTTTATATAGGTTTTTTGTCTCTTTAGTTAAATTTATTCCTAGGTATTTTATTCTTTTAGTTGCAATTGTAAATGGGATTCGTTTCTTGATTTCCCCCTCAGCTTGTTCATTACTAGTGTATAGAAATGCTACAGATTTTTGAATGTTGATCTTGTAACCTGCTACTTTGCTGTACTCATTTATTAGCTCTAGTAGTTTTGTTGTGGATTTTTCCGGGTTTTCAACGTATAGTATCATATCGTCTGCAAACAGTGATAGTTTTACTTCTTCCTTTCCAATTTTGATGCCTTGTATTTCTTTTTCTTGTCTAATTGCTCTGGCTAGAACCTCCAACACAATGTTGAATAATAGTGGTGATAATGGACATCCTTGTCTTGTTCCTGATCTTAGGGGGAAAGTTTTCAATTTTTTCCCATTGAGGATGATATTAGCTGTGGGTTTTTCATATATTCCCTCTATCATTTTAAGGAAGTTCCCTTGTGTTCCTATCTTTTGAAGTGTTTTCAACAGGAAAGGATGTTGAATCTTGTCAAATGCCTTCTCTGCATCAATTGAGATGATTAGACCAATTTTAATATCAGACTTTTTGAGGCAAAAGCAAAACAAGGATAAAGAGAGAGATAAGATTAGTCAGCCAGAAGATAAAGTATGATCTTGAATATGCTTAATAGTATATTCTCAAAAATATATACTGCAAAAGCTGTATTACAAGGAGAAATTAATAAATCTACACTCATAGTACAATTTTGTTTTGTTTTTTTAAGGATTTTTTATTTTTATTTGGCTGCATGGGCCAGGAATTGAACCTGAGTCTCCCACATGGCAGGCTAGCATTCTACCACTGAACTACTTGTGCCCCCCCATAGTATAGTTTTCAGAAGTACCTCTGTCAGAAGTCTAGGCAAAAAGTGAAGGTGGAGAAGACTTGAGCAAAACAAACTTAGACCCCTACTTAGCAAATACTAATACATATTCCTTTGAAATACATACTGAATCCTTCCTAAATTTATTACATGTTATGCCACAAACTAATACCATGTAGAACCCATTCTCACGTAACTCAATAAATTTATAACTCAGCAAGTAGAAACATAGTCTGAAAACCCTGTATGTACAGAAACTTTAAAAAGCTCTTCTGAATGATTCATTGGGTGGAAATCACAGTGGAGGAAACTTGATGGACTAGACCCTCCTGTAAACAGCTAAGAAAACTGGGTAAAGTTGATAATACATATTTTAGATACATCAGTCAACTAGGGAGAAAGTAAAGACTTAAAGAGTATTTAGTGGCCAACAAACAAGGGAAAGCAGAAGCGCTGAGGAGTAAGCCTTGGGGACATTTGCTAAACCTAGAGTCCTTGAAATTCTGTTTTCATAACCTGGCAAAGAACGGAGGACGAAAATCAAAGCCCATGACCCTGGCCCAAGATTGGGGCCCCAGTAGGAAGGAGCTCTCTGGTGTAGATCTAGTACTCGCAACAGGCTGCACTCTCCAGTGGAGGCCTCTGGTGTAGACCTAGTACTCGCAACAGGCTGCACTCTCCAGTAGGAGGCCTCTGGTGTAGACCTAGTACTCGCAACAGGCCACTCTCCAGTAGGAGGCCTCTGGTGTAGATCTAGTACTCGCAACAGGCTGCACTCTCCAGTAGGAGGCCTCTGGTGTAGACCTAGTACTTGCAACAGGCTGCACTCTCCAGTAGGAGGCCTCTGGTGTAGACCTTAGTACTCGCAACAGGCTGTACTCTTGAAGTAAAAGAGAACTGGAAATGACCTCTAGTATAAGGTTTTGGTGAATCATTAGTGGGTTGTGAAATAATTAGTTGTTTACCATCAACATTTTCACTGCTATTTGAACATTGACTGTACTGATACTTCCTGTGATTTTTGCTGCCATTTTTTGTGAAATATTCATATATAAAGTACGTATATTTGTATACTTGGTTAACACTTTATTTTCCCGTCAGTCATTTGTGGTCAAGAAAATTTGAAAGCTGCCACTCTAGAGAAACCCTGGCATATGTGCATAAAAAGACATACAGCTACACATTTCAGCATTGTTTGTAATAACAAATATTGGAAGCAACGTAAATTTCTATGAGTAGTTTAAAGGATAAATGAATGTTGTGTTTTTCATAAAACGGAATGTTATTTGTCAGATAAAATGAGAAAATTACATCTGTTTATGTTAACAAAAGTAGTTCACAAAACATGATATTGAGTGACGAACAAGTTGCAGATTAATAGGTAAGAATAATTGCTTTTATGTAAAAACTATATACAATACAGTATATTTAGGGGAGTATATACATCAACTTCAGTATGAGTTACCTCTGAGGACAGAACGAATGGGATGGGACTGGAACAGGTTCCAAGCACCCCAACATAGTGTGCATGTGTGTGTTTGTGCCACACACTTACCATAAAAAAGTTGAAAGTGAATGTGGTAAAATATTAACAGCTGGGTGCTAGGTGTTTTAGTGTTGGCTATATTATGTCCTGTACTTTTACTGGTGTTTTTAATGATTGCTTTTGTGGGTAAATGATATCAGAATTAAATTTTTAGGTGTTCTTTAGAAGAACAGATGCAATTAGATTCTTACAATAATACTTATTATTATGCCAACTTTAATTAGATGACTGTATAATTCCATGTGTACAGTAGTCAAGATGAGAAGAAAAAGGTATAGAAAAGAATACAATGCAAAATCCCAAATATAAGGATATGTCTTTTAATGCATAGAAAGCAAAAATACAATAGTACAGTAGTCTGAAATCCATAAGAAGTGGACCAAAAAAAAAAAATGCTTGTTGAATGAAAAGTTATGATGAACAAAAGAAAAAATTATCTGAGTGTTGCCTTCAGAGACAAGTATAGAGAAAATCACCAAACTACCACCAGCTGACTAAATTAAGATTTAAAATGTACAGTTTCTGTAATTTGAGATGATGGAAAAGTTTGTTAATGGATGGTAGTGATGTAGCACAATATTGTGAGTATAATTAACAGCACTGAATTATATGTTTGAACGTGGTTAAAAGGGGAAATTTTAGATTGTATATATGTCACTAGAATAAAGATTTTCTAAAAATCTATGGACTTGTACAACACAAACAGTGAACCCTGAGTTAAACCATGGACTTAGTTCAATCAAAAATGCACTTAAGCTTACAAACATTTTTGTTTGAAATTAGAGTGTCCTCTTGAGATGTATCTGCAGTTTTGTCATTAACATTTTTGTTTCTCTCTTCCTTAGCTGGTCATCTGACTTTTGAATGCCGCAATTTTCTCCGAGTAGACCCCAAAAGGGACATAGTTTTGGATGTTAGCAGCACAAGCAGTGAAGATAGTGATGAAGAGAATGAGGAACTGAATAAATTGCAGGCATTACAAGAAAAAAGTAAGCTATACTTTTTTTTCCCTATTCTTTAAAAATGTTCTAAATATTTTGCTGTAATGTCATATTTATCTGTTTTGCTTATCATTAAGATAGCTTTTGTATTTTATGTAGTAGCCACTGCATAAGGTAAGGAAATAGGCTTTGAATGTTTTAAGTAATTTGTCCAAATCAAACAGCTGATCAGCATTTCCACAGTGCGTTTTTGTTTGTTTCTCATTGTACTAACATGTCACATGATATAGATTCTGATTGAAGATCTGTTTTATAGCCTTATGTCACATTTGTTAGCATTTGACTTTCAACAGTTACTTAACACCTGGAAATGAGATGTTAAAAGTTAGATACTGAATGCTGAGAACCTCCCAACCTTTCTTACCCTCTTGATTCCCAGACATGTATCACCTAGGCAGAAGGTCGAAATATTCTTCTCCAGGGAAAAGTCCTTAAGATACAGACAGCAGGAATGAAGCCTAGCCAGATTACCATTAAAGTCCAAAGTTCCGAGTTTCATATATTCTTAGTTTACAATCTGCTTTTAGATGGCCAAGCAATCCCAAAAATCTCAGGAAAGACTCACATGAAATATGGAGACCAAAACCACCAAACAAAAGTCAACTGAAGTATACAGAGTCTTAGCAAGGAAAAGAAAACTTGACAGAAATCATTAATACCCAGTTTCATTGAAAGATATTATATGCATAAAACATGAACAGAATACTATGAAAAGAACAATAAAAGAACTTTGAGGAACTAAAAAGAAAGCAGACCTAAAATATCCCCTTTTAGCCACATTTACTACATAGTTCTATGGTGCTAATTAGGTCATATGTATGTTAATAGAATAAAAATTCAAAGATAAAACATAGGATTGTACAACAATGAATGATATTTGGACTATAGTCAATATTACAATTATAAAAAATGTTATTTTATGAATTATGACAAATGTACCACACTAATGCAAGTTGTTACTAATGAGGGTAGAGGGATTACTTTGGAACACTGTATTTTTCAAATGATTTTTCTGTAAACCTACAATTTATCTGATTACATTTTTAAAATATATATACCTGCAAACACACTTTTTAAATTAGCTAATTTTATCCAGTAGTATATTTTAAAAATTCATAGGGCAGGCCATGGTGGCTCAGCAGGCAAGAATGCTCGCCTGCCATGCCAGAGGACCCGGGTTCGATTCCCGGTTCCTGCCCATGTGAAAAAATAAAATAAAATAAAAAATTCATTACAGCACCACCAAATGCAGTTCATTCAAGGAATGCAAGCATTTTTTAACAATTTAAAAGCAATCATTGTTATCAAAAACATTAATAGAATCAAGGGAGGAAAAAGAAAAAACAAAACAAAAAAGCCGACATGAAAAATTTGATAGCGCTAGAAGGTAAAGTTGAAGGAAGGGATCTAGAATGAAGAGCAGCCAAAGACAGAAAAAACGTAAGGGAATTGAAGGATCAGTACAGGAAATACTTCATTCAAAACATTTCAGAAAGAGAAAATAGAGAAGGGAAATCATAAATGAATAATAGTTCACAAAATTATCCTAGAATTAAAGGGCATTAGTTTCCAAATTGAACAGGTCCATTATTGGACCAAGCACAGTGGAGAAAGTAGACACACAATGGCACGTCATTATGAAATTTGATTTTATAGGAAATAAGGTGAATAGAAACTAAGCTTCCATAGTCAGGGATAAAACAGTTCATAGGCAAAGGATCAAGAGTTAAAATAGCTTTGTACTTTCTCGAAAGCAATCCTGGATCCTAGAAGATATAGGTAATAATGTCAAATTTTTTATGGAAAATTATATGCAAATTAGACTGGTGCTCAAGTGTGAAAGTAGAATAAAGGCATTTTCAGACATTCAAGGCCCCCAAAATATTTACCTCTTACATACCCTTTCTTAGAAAACCTCTAGAATAAGTGAGTAAGTGCTTTAACAAAATAAGGATGTATGCCAAGAGAAGGAAAAACGTCGAATGTGGGAAGTGAAAGAGATGGGGGGGAATCTTGAGGATGCTGGTAAAGAAAGATCTTGGGAAAGCAACTGCTCTGAGCATAGAGGTCAGCCAGTCCACATGGGAGCAGACCGAGGGCTTCAGGAGAAGTGCCTAAGACCACTGATTCCACAAGGACAATTTCTACTGCATCCGTGGATACTGCCATAATTATTTTTAACAAATGCATAAAAGTGGAGAATTAAGAGGGATCCTAGAGGACACAAGTTTAAATGGAAACTATGTTATATGGAAAGGAAAAATGAGGGCAAGAAACCTCCCCAAAGTCACTAACTGATAAAGTCAGCACCATGATTCAGGTTTCTTAGTTATTGATCCAGCACTATTTGCGTCACCAGATGTTGTCCTCTTACCTTAAGGATCATCCTATCTGCTGGTTTTTAACCTTATTTCCTCACCACAACAATTGTGAGGGATAAAACACACTCCCGTAATTAAGAGTGATTTATTCTAGAGATGGTTTTCAACCAGAAGACAAATGACCCTGGGAGGAGGTAGAGACAATGGAAATTTATAATCCTAAAATAAGTAAAATTCTAAAGCTTCCCTGTTATAATTTCACATTAAGAATCACTGGCTCAATCTAGTCTTTTTCTTATTTTTTTTTTCCTTAAAAAATATACTAGCCAGGCTGTGCAATGGTGGTTCAGTAGCAGAATTCTTGCCTGCCATGCCAGAGACCCAGGTTCGATTTCTGGTGCGTATATGTATATATATATATATGTACTAGCCCTTTACACTAAACGATAGAGAACTCAGTCCCAAGTCTCATGACTTTGAGGACAGTCCCCAACCCGGTATATCATAAAGATTCCAATACTAATGTAATTTAGCAGGCATCCACCATTATTTCATGGTCACCTAATGGAAGCCCAGTGACTCCTACCCAAATAAGCAGGTTTCCTGAGTACAGGGTCAGCGTGTAGAGGTTGTAGTTGTTCTTGCTTAGAATCCCTGTGGGGATGAGGGTAAAACTGTGGCCCACTGAGAGTGAGTTCTCAGTGATGCCTTAAACCCTTCCTTGATCTTTCAGCCCATCTTGAATATGATAGTATTTTTTAAATAATAGAATAAAATTAGTAAGCCAGGGGAAAGCAGGAATTCTACCAATATGAAACAGATGTAAAAGAGAAGACAGAGAAATGGCATTTAAACAGCAAAACTCAGGTTTGTGTTAAGTTCTATTCTGTTTTGTTCCCATATATATTTGCTTCTATTATATTGCATATTTTTCAATAGCCATTTAATGGCTTTAATTTAAAATAAAGTAAAAACCTCTAAATGACAAATATAGTCAGGTATTGACCCAAATTCAGAGGGCAGGACTTGGCATGAATGGTAACTGATGGTAGCAGATATTGCTATCTGATTGCCCTACAACAATCTGAGACCTGCACAGCCCTAGGAAAGTCTGTCACCCGTGCTGTCAACAAGGAAAGATTGAGCAGTCAATGCACAGCAAGGGTAGTAAGTCCTTATTGACTTACCGTGCGTATGTGAGAAAGAGAGAACATCTTTACTATCTAGTCACGCTCCAGTGCATCAGGAAGATCTTTAAGGTATTCCACTGTGTTTTGCAATTTCTGAAAGAGAATTTTTGCCTTTGGAATTCTAAGTGGTATTGATAACTGAAGACCTGCTTATGATATTACAATATGAATAAAGTCAAAATAAAAGGATTTCACTATTAACCAAGAACCCAGAGAATTCAAGAATACAGTCCTTTTTCTCACTGTATTTTGCACCAGTGTTATTTCATATTTACAGTTTGCCTGTAATTAGAATGTAATCTTCTCTTTATATCTCATCCCCTAAAAATTTACAATATTCTTTTGGATCAATCCAGGGGAAAAGTATATTTTAACAGATTTGAGGCTTAGTTTGTTTGGGTTTGGTTTGTTTAAGAGAGTTTTATGTTAGCTTCATATTTAATTTTATTTGATGATGGTTATCATTGTAAATTGCCTGTGAGAAAATTCCAGAATCACATATTTGCAAATTTCCATAATCATCACTCTCCTTCCCTTCAGTTACTGCTGGAATCAAATGCAAACGAATGACCTACAATAGTGGTTTCAAGCTTCATAAAGATGGGTCTTAAGTGAAGCCACAGTGTAATTGGTGTGAAATCTATGTTTGGCTCAAAATGTACTTTTTATAAGGCAGTTACAAAAGCTATTTGCTAAGTGGTTGATTGGAAGCCACAAGAGGGAATGGAAAGTTTATATAATGGGACTAGGCTTGCCTAGTCAGGGATTAAAAGCAGCTGATAAAGTTTCAAATCTGGTGACAGGAATGTAAAGAAAGATCCAGTGGCTGGGATTGCTGTATTGCTAGGACAGGTATTCCAGGCTTCCCTGGTGCTATCTCTAAGCACAGGATCAATACTTGACTTTCTTGAATGTCACATAAGAGGCTACCAACACCACGTACCCATGATTACTCTAGTTATATAATGTCTTGATTTTCAGATTGACCACTCAGTACCCCTTTACTCTTCTGTTTCAGAGTCATTTCAACCATTCTAATTCCTTGGCATTTCCATATAAATTTTAGAATAATCTTGTTTATTTCTTTAAAAAAATCTGGCAAAGATTTTGGTAGGAATTATTTTCACAAATATATTAATTTGGGGGAAAGTGACATCTTTACTAGATTAAATGTTCCAGTTCACGTACACAATATGTCTCTCCATCTTAGATCTTTGATTTCCTTCATCACTGTTTTCCACACACAGTCCTGTACATGTTTTTGCTTGATTTATACTAATGTATTCAATTTTTCTTGAAAAATTGTGAATCTGATATTTTTAATTTTGTTGTCCACGTGTTCATTGCTAGTATATAGATAATAATTGGTTTTTATATATTTGTATTATATCCTATTTCCTCACTGAACTCACTTATTAGTTCTAAGTGTTTTTGGTAGATTTCTTGGAAATTGCAAGGTAGACTGTCTTGTCATCTACAAACAGAGACAGTTTTATCTCATTGCATTTGACCTGTATACCTTTTATTTCTTTTTCTTTCCTCGTCACATACACTAGAAATTGCAGCATTATGTTAAATAAGAGTGGTGAGAGCAAACATCCTTGCCTTATTTCCAATCGTAAGGAGAAAGCATTCAGTATTTCACCATTAAAAATGTTACCTGTGAATTTCTTGTAGATATTCTTTATAAAGTTCCCCTTCTATTCCTACTTTTCTTAAAGGTTTAAAAGTTCTGTAGTTTTACAGAAAATACAGGGTTCCCAATAACCCCCTCAAGCAGGCAGTGTTCCCTATTAATACTTTGCATTAATAAAGTACCTTTGTTACAATTGGTAAAACAATATTATGTTTTATTATTAACAGTAGTCCATAGATTCCATTATGGTGCACTGCTTATGTTGCAACTAGTCCTATGTTGTTTTTATTCAAGTAAAATATATATAACCTAAAATTGTCCCTTTTAACCACATTTAATATGTAAAAGTGGTGTTAATTACATTCACACTGTTGTACTATCATCAACGCCATCCATCAGTAAAACTTTTCCATCACCCAAAACAAACTATCAATTAAGTATTCACTCTCCATTCCCTACTCCCACCATGGCCCCCAGTATCCTGTATTCTCCTTTCTGACTGTTTATTTGCTCTTTCTAATTATTTCATTTCAGTGAAATCAGACAATTTTGGTCCTTTTGTGTCTGGTTTATTTCACTCAACATGATGTCTTCAAGGTTCGTACATGGGGTTGCATGTATCAGAACTTCATTCCTTTTTACAGCTGATTAATATTCCATTGTATGTATATGCCATGTTTTATTTAGCCATTCATCTGTTTATGAACACTTTGGTTGTTTCCATATCTTGGCAGTTGTGAATAAGGCCTCTGTGAACATCAGTGTGCAAGTATTTGTTTGAGTCCCTGATTTCGATTTTTGAGGTGTATACCTAGAAATGGGACTGCCGGCTCATATGGTAATTCTATGCTTGACTATCTGAGGAAACAACAAGCTGTCTTCATAGCATGGTACCATTGTACCATTGTACAACAATGAACAAGTGTTTCTATTAGTCCACATCCTCTCCAGCCCTTGTTATTTTCTGTTGTTTTAATTGTACCCAGTCTAGTGAGTTGAAATAGTATCTCATTGTGTTTTGGATTTGCATTTCCTTAATGGCTAATGATATAGTGCATCTCTACATATGCTTACTGGCTATTGTATTTCTTCTTTGGAGAAATGTCTATTCAAGTTTTTTTTTTTTTCATTTTTAAATTGGACTTCCTCTTTGTTGTTGAGTAGTAAGATTTATTTTATTTTCTGGATATTAAACCCTTATCAGATATGTAGTTTCCAAATATTTTCTCCCATTCTGTAGATTGTCCTTTTGCTTTCGTAATGAAGTGCTTTGATGCACAAAACTTTTTCATTTTGATGAAGTCCCATTTATCAAGTTTTTTCTTTTGCTGCTCATGCTTTTGGTGTAAAATCTAAGTAATCATTACCAAGTACAAGGTCCTGAAGCTACTGCCCTATATTTTCTTCTAGGAGGTATATGGTTTTTAGTCCTATATTTAGATCCCTGTTCCATTTTGAGTTAATTTTTATATATGGTGTGAGGTAGGGGTCCACCTTCATTCTCATGTTTATGAATATCCAGTTTTCCCAGCACCATTTGTTAAAGAGACTATTCTTACCCTATTGAGTGGACTTGAGATGACGAGATGTTGAATTGATAGATCGCTGGACAGATAAATCAGTAGGTAGGTATAGGTAGATAAATAGATGATGGATAGATGGGTGGGTGAGGGGGTGGGGGGGGGTGAATGGATCACTTTGAGGAGAATTGACATCTTAACAATATTTAGTTTCCAATCTGTGAACACAGACTGTCATTGAGGTCTTTTTATTTCTCTTAGGAATGTTTTGTAGTTTGCTCTATTTAAGTCCTTTTCATCCTTGGTTAAATTTATTCCTAGATATTTGATTTTCTTATTTGATATTATAGATATAATTTCTTTCTTGAATTCCTATTCAAATTGCTCATTACCAGTGTATAGAAACACTACTGATACTTGCATGTGATCTTATTCCCCACTTCTTTGCTGAATAGACTTGTGGATTTTTCAGGCTTTTCTATGTGTAGGGTTATGTCATCCACAAATAGGGATACTTGTACTTCTTTCCAATTTGGATACCTTTTATTTCTTTTCCTTACCTAATTGTTCTGGCTAGAAATTTTTGTATGATTTTAAATAATGGTGGTGACAGTGGACATCCTTGTTTTGTAGCTGATCTTTCAGGAAAAGCTTTCAGTCTTTCACCACTGAGTATGATGTTTGCTGTGGGCTTTTCATATGTGCCCTTTTTCATATTGAGGAAATTTCCTTCTATTTCTAGTTTACTAAGTGTTTTTACCAAGAAGGGTGCCTTATTTTGTCAAATGCTTTTTTCACATCAATTGAAATGTTCATGTGGTCTTTTTCCCCTTTATTTTTTTACTCTGATGTATTACATGATTTTTCTTACGTTAATTTTCTTGTGTTGAGCTGTCCTTGCATACATGGATGAATCGCAGTTAATCATTGTGTATTATTCTTTTAATATGATGTTGTATTTGATTTGCTGATATATTGTTGAGGCTTTTTGCATCTACATTCATGTGGGATATTGAATTGATCTGCAATTTTCTTTCTTTTTTTAGAAATACTTTCTATTTTAATGGTCAAAATAATCTATTTCTAAAGTTAGCTACAATATTTGTGAAACACTTTGAAGCCATCTGATTAATGTGAGAGGAAGGGCAAAGACTTTGGTGAGTCAATGTTCATGGTAATGGTTTAAAATATTAAGCAAAAGATATGGAGCTGATCTGTAAGACCTACTAAGATTGCCTGGAATTTTGAGAAATGCCCCAAATAGCCTGGTGTCATAGCCTCAGATACAGCACAATACTTATTATGTACCCTGGTAGAATTGTTTCCTCATGGGAACCTGGTATTTTAATCCCGTAGGCCTTCTCTCTACAGAGAGAATTATTTTTCTGGGGCCTTATCATAGCACTGGCTTTGAAACATTTAATATGCCATTTTGGAACCCACAGTAATGATAGCTGGCACAAGGACATGTACCTCTTAGATGTTCCCAAAATAGCCAGGTTTCCAGAGACCAAATGGATTTTAAGGTTCATTGGGCTTGGAGGCTGAGATTGGATATAATGAACCCTGATGCCAAATGTTCTTGATATTTGTAGAGCCCCAGGATAAACTCAGGCACCACTTATAAGTAATTTATGTATCCCAGTTTTTTTAGTATCCTAGCGTATAAAACAAATACCATACAATGGGATAGATTAAATAATGTAATTGTATTGCACAGAGTTTTGAAGTTAGAAGACTTTCTTCGTCCTACGATTGTTATCTTCTGACTGACTAGCAATCTTTGGCATTCCCTGGAGTTTGTGTCACACAGCAGTGTCCATCGGGTCTTCTTTTTCTTCTGCAGTCCATTAATATCCAGTCTCTCAAAAGCTTTCCATTGCCAAAGTTGAAGCATGATAATCTGCTGAAAAGTTGAGGTTTTAACATACAGGTGAGAGTTTTAGTGTGACTTCTTTTTTATATGCTATCACTTTCCACCCAGAGCTATGGCCATCATCTCCATCTTGCATCCATTTTCACTGCTTGCAAATAGCAGGATTTGTAATTTTTTTTTTTAATATAGTATCCATATGTGGCTTTGGTATTAGGGTAATGTTGATCTCACAGCTCAACTCATTCTCACAGAATGAGTTAGGAAGTGTTCCAGCCTCTTCAATTTTTTGGAAGAGTTTGAGCAGTAATGGTGTTAATTCTTCTTGGAATGGTTGGTAAAATTCTCTGGTGAAGCCATCTGATCTCGGACTTTTATTTGTTGCAAGGTTTTTTTTGATGACTGATTCAGTCTCTTTACTTTTTCTTGTTCTTTTGAGAGTTTATCCTCTTCAGTCAGTGTAGGTTGTTTGTGTGTTCATTTTATCAGGGTTATCTAAATTTTTTGCCAAACAGTTGATTATAGAATCCTCATAAAATTCTTTTTATTTCTGTAGGGTCAGTAGTAATGTCTTCCTTTTCTTTCTGATTTTAGTTATTTGCATCCTCTATCTGCATTCTCTTTGTTTTGTTCTTTGTCAGTCTAACTATAGGTTTGTCAATTGTATTGATCTTTTCAAAGAATCAAATTTTGGTTTCATTGATACTGTTTTTTATAGTTTTTTATTTTTCTCTGCTGTAGTCTTTATTATTTCCTTCTCATTTGGAAAATAGTTTGCTCTTCTTATTAGATCCTCCATTTGAGAGATGAGAACTCTAATTGAGATTCTTCTTAAATATAAACATTTACAGCTATAAATTTCCCTCTTAGCACTGCCTTTTTGCTTGCTATAAATTTTGGTATATTATGTCTTCATTTTCACTTGCCTCAAGATATTCCCTAATTTCCCTTGTTATTTCTTATTTGACTCATTGTCTGTTTGAGAGTACACTGTTTGATTTCCACATTTGGGGAAATTTTCCAGTTCACCCTCTGTATTTTATTTCTAGCTTCATTCCATTGTGCTCAAAAAGATGCATTGTATGATTCAGTATTTCTGGATTTATTGAGACTTATTTTATGATCTAACATGTGGTCTATTCTAGAGAATGGGGTCTATGGATATTAGAGAAAAATGTGTATTCTGCTATTGGGTGAAGTGTCCTGTGCATGTCTGTTAGGTCTAGTTGGTTTAGAGTATCATTCAAGACTACTACTCACATGGATCGTCTGTTTAGATGTTCTACTCATTATAGAAAGTGGTGTATTGAAGTCTCCTATTAATATACAACCATCTGTTTCTCCTTTAAAATATTCAGAATTTGCTTCATGTTTTGGAGAGCTGCCATTAGGTGCATATACATTTATCATTGTTTTGTCTTCTTGTCGAATTGACCCTTTTTCGGTGTATATTGACCTTCTGTCCCTCATAACAGTTTTTGACTTAAAGTCTATTTTACCTGATATTAACATGGCTACCCCAACTCTCTTTTGGTTAATATTTGCATGATATATATTTTTGCCATCCTTTCATTTGTACTAGCTTGTGTATTTGAATTTTAAATGAGTCTCTTTGAACAACATATGGGTAGGTCATACTCTGTTGTCTATTTTGCTAATCTCTGCCTTTTTACTGTAGTGTTTCATCCAGTTACATTTAAAGTAATACTAATAATGCAAGACTTTCTGCCATTTTGTTATTTTGTCTTTGTAAATTTTCTTGTACTTTTTACAAACATGGCTTTAAACATTTTATGTCCAAAACCATTGATTTATCATTACTTTTATGCATTTACATTTTAGGAACTGAAAAGCAAAAAGAGGAGTTCCATATACTGTTTTCATTTACTAATGTTGCCAGAATGCAATGTACCACAAATGAGTTGGCTTTCATAAAGGGGATTTATTAAGTTATAAGTTTTTAGTTCTAAAGCCATTAAAAACATCCAAACTAAGGCATCCAGAGAAAGATACCTTGAGTCAGGAAAGGCCAGTGGCATCTGGAACATCTCTGTCAGCTGGGAAAACATGTGACTGGCATTTGCTGATTCTTTGGCTTCTGGTTTCACTGGGCATTTTCTTTCTACATCTCTGTTGGCTCTGAGCTTTTTAAAAAATGGGTCCCTCTTAAAGGACTTTGGTAAGCAGATTAAGACCTACCTTAAATGGGCAGAAACATATCTCTATGGAAACAATCTAATCAAATGTTCCACCATAAACGATAGGTCTGCCTCCGTCATGACTGGATTTAGGAAAAAGAACATTGCTTTTCTGGGGTACATAACAGCTTCAAACCAGCACACATACCAAATAATACAGTGCAACATCACAATCAGGAAGCTATAGAATTCCGTTTACCAGAATTCTTTAATTCTTTATCTGCTTTGATGTAACTGTCTAGTGTTCTTTCCTTTCCATATTAAGAACTCCCTTTGGCATATGGCAAGTCTAGTGGTAATGAACCCCCTTGTGCCATTTTGAAAGGATTATGTACCCTTGAAAAGCCATGTTTTAATCCTGATCCATTTTGTGGTGATAGCTGTTTCTTTTAATCCCTATTCAATGCTATAGGTTGGACACTTGATTAGATTATCCCCACAGAGATGTAGCATGCCCAATTATGGGTATTAACCTTTGATTAGAGGGAGATGTGTCTCTACCTGTTCAAGGTGGGTCTTGATTAGTTTACTGGAATCATTTAAAAAGAGGAAACATTTTAGAAAAAGCTTCAGAGTCACAAGGGCCTCAGACCCTACACAGCCAGAGACCTTTGGAGATGAAGAAGGAAAATACCTCTGGGGGAGCTTTGTGAAACAAGAAGCCTAGAGAAAGCTAGCAGACATTGCCATGTTCACCATGTGCCTTTCCAATTGAAAGAGCAACTCTGAACTTCATTGGCTTCTTGAACCAAGGTATCTATCCTTGAATGCCTTCAATTGGACATTTCTATAGCCTTGCTTTAATTTGGACATTTTCACAGCCGTAGAACTGTAAACTTGCAACTTAATAAATTCCCTTTTTTAAAGCCACTCCATTTCTGGTATATCACATCATGGCAGCTAGCAAACTAGTAACACCCTTTATCTTTTGTTTATTTGGAAATGTCTTAATCTCTCTATTATTTTTTAAAGCGGTTTTATTGAGGTATGTTCACATACCATATAGTCCATCCAAGGTGATAACCAGTGGCTTTTGGTGTAATCACCGAGTTGGATATTCATTACCACATCAATTTTAGAGCATTTCTTTACTCCAAAAAGAAAAACCCCATTACCCCTTAGCAGTCATCTCTTAATCCCTCTATCCTTCTCCAGCTTTACATAACTGCTAATCTAATTCTGACTCTATAGATTTATTCGTATTCAAAGAATATTAAAATATCACTGTTTACTGTGGTCCATAGTTTACATTAGGTGTATATTTCTAATATATGACCCTGCTATTAACATCTTGTAATAGTGACATATATGTTATAGTACATGAAAGAACAGTCTTCTGTTTGTATCATTTGCCACAGACTTCCTCCATCACAAAATTCACTGTTACAGTCTCATGTTTTATTCTCTAACTTTCCTTCTAGTAACATACACTACCTAAAACTATCCCTTTCATCCACATTCACACACATAGTTCAGTGCTGTTATTTATATTCACGGTAATGTACTTACCATCACCTTTATCCATTTCCAAACAATTACAATCAATCTAAATAGAAATTGAGCATTATCTCCCCAGTCTGTACCCCCATTCTATCCCCTGGTGCCTGGATTCTAGATTCTAATTTTATGAATTTGCTTATTATACTTGGTTCATATTAGTGAGATCTTGCAATATTTGTCCTTTTGTGTCTGGCTTATTTCACTCTACATCATGTCCTCCAGGTTCACCCATGTTATTGCATGTATCAGGACTTCATTCCTTCTTACTGCTGAATAATACTCCATTGTGTATATACCACATTTTGCTTATACATTCATTACTTGATGGCACTTAGGTTGCTTCCATCTTTTGGCAATTGTGAATAATGCCACTATGAACATCAGTGTGAAAATGTCTGTTCACATCCCTACTTTCAGTTCTGTGTATATACCTAGTAGCAAGATTACCAGATCATATGGCAATTCTGTACTTAGCTTTGGGATTCCTTGGGCTTCTTGAACATACATATTCATGGTCTTTCATTAAATTTGGGAAGTTTCATGCCATTTCTTTGAATATCCCTTCTATCCTTTTCTTTCTTCTCCTTCTGTGTGTGTGTGTTGTGTGTGTGTGTGTGTGTGTGTGTGTGTGTGTGTGTGTGTGTATGCTTAATGTTGTCCCACCAGTCTTTCAGCTTTGTTCACTTTTTTCATTCCTTTTTGTTTCTCAGCCTGAATCATTTCAGTTGTCTTATGTTCACATTCACTGATTCTTTCTCTTGCCAGCCCCAATCTGCTGTTGAAACTTCTAGAGGCGTTTTCATTTCAGTTATTTTGATCTTCAGCACTAGTATTTCAATTTGGATTCTTTTTTTTTCTGTCTCTTTTTAAGATGTTCATATTGTTCATTCATTGTTTTCCTGATAATCTTTTCCTTCTCTCTGTTTTCCTTTATTTCGTTGAACACAATGAGATTGAGATTTTTTTTTTAATCTTCATACAGTATGTACGTCCAATATTCTTTTAGATGATTTCTGGATTTTTAACTTGTTCCTTCGCATGAGCCGTCATTTCCTGTTCCTTTGTTTGACTTGTAATCTTTTGTTGTACATTGTTCGTTTTAATGTTTTAAAGTGTTAGTGCTGGAATTTAGTTGCTGAGCTGTCTGGGCCTCAACTTTGTACTCTGCTAGTTCTATGATAGAGATTTACCTGTATGTTAGAAGTTAACAAAAACAAACTAATGCACTAAACAACTTTCACAGTTTTTGAAATTGGGTCTGTGTTGGCTGGTGCTCTCTGTCTGAGTGTAGCCCTTCTGTTAAGAAGATCAGCCCAAGGCAAAAGTGAAGTGCCGAGTTGACTGCATATTTTCTTGAGCCTTTGTCATCCTGGACTGGGCTTGCTTATGGCCTTTGTAACAGCTTTTGTTTAGAGGAATTTGAGTGCCCCCCCCCCCCCCCCCCCCGCCATGAGACAGGCATTCTCTTCCTCTTGTGTGGTTATGATATGACTGAAGCCGCAGGACACTGGGACCTGCTCTGTGAGATGACTTTTGCCCCAGGACACTTGGACCTAATTGTCTTTTACACTGCCTTAGCTGTTTGCTGCTGCCTCTGCCTGCAGGGCAAGTTCTGGCAAGATATGCCAGAAACATGTTTCCTGGTTCATTTTTAAAGGCTGCTACTCAATAGACTGGTACCAGCATACAATTCTGAGAGGCTTTATCATGAATGTGTGTTCAATTTGGTCATGTGTGTTGTCTGCATCAGTTGATACTGTCATATGTTTTTGCTTCTTTTATCTGCTAATATGGAGATTACCTTGATTGATTTTTGTATATTGCATTCCTTGGTGCAATATATTTTATGCCTTGAGTAAATCCCACTTGGTCATGGTATTTTATTATTTTTACATATTTTGAACTCTATTTTTTTGTGTATATTCGTGAAAGATATTGATCTGTTGCTTTTTTGTTCCATCTTCGTCTGCTTTTGATATCAGGGTATACTAGCTTCCTAAAATGTATTGGAAGTGTTCCTCCTCTTCAGCTTTTTGCATGAGATTGTGTAGAGTTTGTGTTATTTCCTCCTTTTGTATTTGGTAAAATTCTCCATTGCAACCCTCTCTTCTATAGTTATTCTTTCTGTGAATTTTGAAATTATGAATTTAGCTTCTTTAATAGTTATAGTACTACTCAAAGTGTCTACTCTGTAATGAGTGAGTTGTGGTAGTTTGTGACTTTTTAGAAGGTAATCCATACTGTCTGTGTTGTTAAATTTGTATGTGTAGGCTTGTTCATAGGATTCCCTTAATTATCTTTTGGTTATTTGTGGAATCTGTAGTGATATTTCCTGTTTTATTCCTGGTAATGGTAATTTGTGTCTTCACTCCTTTTTTCTTTGTCAGTCTTGCTGGAAATTTGACATTCATTAATTTTTGGAAGAGCCAGCTTTTTGTTTCATTGATGTATCCTTTATTGCTTTTCTGTTTTTAATTTCATCAATTTCTGTTCTTATCTTTTTTATTTCCTGTTTGCTTTGGGTTTAATTTCCTCTTTTTTTTTTTTAGATTCTTGTGGTGGGAGCTTAAAATATTTATTTGGGGGCGATATGAAGGTAGCTCAGTGGCAGAATTCTCGCCTGCCATTCCAGAGACCCGGGCTTGATTCCCAGTGTCTGCCCGTACCAAAAAAAAAGAAAAAGAAAAAGGAAATTTATTTGAGACTCTCTCTCTTTTCTAATAATAAGTATTTAGTGTTGTAGATTTCCCTCTTTGCACTTCTTTCACTGTGTTCCACAAATTTTGGTATATTATATTCATTAAGTTCAGTCTACTTTTCTATTTCTCTTGATATTTCTTCTTTGCCCCAGAATTATTTAGAGATTTGTTTAGTTTTCAAGTGTTTAGAGGTTTTCTTGTTATTTTTCTATTATTGAGAACCCATTTGATTTCTTTATGATCAGAGACATATTCTATAGGACTTCAGTTTTTAAAATTTTGTTGTTTGTTTTATGGCCTCAGATTTGGTCTTTATTCTGTGTACCATGGTCAGTTGAAAGAATGTGCATTCTGCTATTATTATGTGGAATATTTTATAAATGTCAGTTAGATCCTGATAATCTGTGGTGGTGTTGAACTGTTCTATGTCCTTGCTGACTTTCTGCCTATATCTTCTATCAGTTGTTGATAGAGTAATGTTGAAGTCTCCAACTAAAATTGTGAATTTGAGTGTTTCTCCTTTCAGTGCCGTGAGTTTTGCTTCACATATTTTGTAGTTCCTTGTTTAGTACATACACATTTAGCATGGTTATGTCTTCTAGATGGATTGACTTAATATATCATTATATAATGGCTCTCTTTGTCTTTGATAATGGCTCTCTTTCTTTGGCAATTTTCTATGCTCTCAAGCCTTTTTTTTTTTGCATAGTAACATAGCCACTGCTTGTTTCCTTTGATTAATATTTTGTATAGTATGATATACCTTTTGCTACCTTTTACTTTTACCATATCTATATTTTTATATTTAAGTGAGTTTCTTATAGACAACATATAATTAGGTCATGTTTTTTTTTATTCTACTCTGCTCACGTCTATTTTTTAATTGGTGTATTAGACCATTTATGTTTAATATAATTATTTATATGCTAGTGCTGAAGTCTCCTAGTTTTAGTATTTGTTTTCTGTTTCCTCTTTCTACTTTTTTATTTCTGTTTTCTTTTCCCTGCCTTCCTTTGGGTTACTTGAACATTTTTAGGATTTTTGTAGTGCTTTGATTATTATTTATAACATTACCTAAACACTAGAGAATTCAATTTTGATCTATCTGTTAGTCTTTGAATATAGTCTTTGGGTTTTTTTGTTTGTTTACCTATAGTGTTTTGTATACGTTTTTAGTGATTGCTCTAGATTCTGCATTGAATATATGTAGGTTGTCATAGTCTACCGGTATCATCATTTTACCAGTTCAGTTGAAGTATAGAAACCTTTAGTTCCTTTATATCCTTCTACCCTCCCCTGTTTATAATTCAGCTGTCTTAACTATTTCTTCTGCATACATTTAGAACCACAGCACACAGTGTTATTTTTGGTTCCACCATCAAACATAATTTAGAAAACTCAAGAGAAAGAAAACATATTGTATCTATCAGTATATTTATTTATTCTGTTTTTTCCTCTTTCCTGAGGTTCCAAGGTTCCTTTTTTCACTGTTTAATCATTGTGTGCCTTAATATGGGGTTTTTTGGGTTTATTCTATTTGGGATTCACTCAACTTCTTGAGTCTGTCACTTGTGTCTCCTGCTATTTGGGACATTTTTCATGATTATTTCTCAATTATTTTCTTCTGCCCTACCTTTTTTCATCTGCTTCTGAGATTCTCGTTACATGAATGTTAAATCTTTTCCTATTATCACACAGATCCCTAAAGCTCTTTTCTTTGTTTCTTTTTTTTTTTTTCTTCAGTCTATTTTCTCTCTTGTACATATTGGATGATTTCTGCGGTTCTATCTCACTGTTCAATGATTATTTCCTCTTTGCTTTCATTCTGGTCTTGAGCCCATCTATTGAACTTTTTATTTCTAAAATTTCTAATTGAGTCTTTCTTTTTCAATCTTCTATTTCTTTGCTGAGTCTTTTTGTTCCTCTGTTAGGGCTATTTTTTTTTTTTCATTTATTTCTAGCATATCATAATTGCTCATTAAAGCATATGATGACTGCTGTAAAATGTCGGTCAAATAATTCTAACACATCTGTCATCATGGTGTTGTCATCTGTTGACTTTTTTTTTAATTCCATTTGAAATCTTAGGTTCTTGGTATGACTGGTTATTATCTATTGAAATTTGGACATTTTTGTATTATGAGACTCTGATTTTTATTGAAACTTTCTGTTTTAGTTGGCTTTCCCTGACAAAACTCCAGCAGGAAAATTGGGGGCACCACCCTGTTACTGCCAAATGAAAGTAGAAATCTGGTTTCTGTACTTGGTCTCTGTTGACACCAAGGAGGAGATGGCTCCTCAGTATTGTTGGGCTGGGTTGAAAGTTTCAGCTGCCCATCTGATCGCCTCAGACAGTTCTCTGTTGGGAATTGTGAAGGGTGCATCATTGCTGCCAGGTGGAAGCAGAAGTCCAGACTCCCCGTTTGGTCACTACTAGTGACACGTGTGAGAGAATTATTACTGTACAGGTGGAATAAAAGTCTCATTTCCCTCCATGATACCACCCCAGCAGGCATTGGGACACCTTGTTTAGCCTTGCAAGGGTAGAAGTCTAGGCTCCCCACTCAGCCTTTGTTGACTTGGAGGGCAGGGGTGGTGACACCGTATTTTTCTGTGGTGTTTGGCTTGATTAGAAAATTTACCATCTAAAGGTTTTCTGTCTTTGCTAAGCTGCCCTTTTCTTTCCTAGATCTTTGGCTAGAATGAACAGGCTTTTAAAAGGAATTTTTTTTTTCTCTGCACATTGCCAGCTTCTTCACCTCCAAGTTCCTGATATATGAAGCAAAAAGAAAACCCAGGAAACTCACTTGAAACTCTCATTCCTTGAAGTGTCCAAGATCCCTGACCAGTCTGCCTTCTTTTCTCTACCTTTAAGAACTTCTGCTTTTGGAGATTGGAAAGACAAATTGTAGACTTGGCGAAAGCAGCTGCAAAAACTTTTTGATAAATATCTTATAAAGAACTCTCTGAACCTACTGTTAAGAAAACAAATCAAAAATAGGCAGAAGGTTTGAATAAACATCTTACTAAAGACTATATACAAATTGACAAGCATATGAGATATTCAATTTCATTTGTTATTAGGAAATGCTAAATGAAAACACAATACCTCTATGTACCTATTAGACTGTCTAAAATTAGATGATTAACCATACCAAGTGTTCACAAGTTTGTAGAGCAACTGGAACTCTCATAATTGCTAGTGGGAATGCAAAATGATTCAACCATTTTAGAAAACAGTTTTGTGATATCTTCAAAATTAAGCATACACCTACCATATGACCCAGTCATTCTCCTAAGTGTTTTCCCTAGAGAAATGAAAGCATATATCCATTCAAGTACTTGTACACGAACGTTCATGACAGTTTTAGCTGTCGTATCCCAAAACTAGAAACAACCCAGGTATCCATCAGTAGGTTGATGGATAAAGGAATTGTGGTGTATCCACACAGTGGATCTGCAATGACTGCTCAGTGTTTGCCTAGGAGCAGGCAGGGTGGTAGGAAGAGATTACAAAGAGGTGTAGGAAAACTGGGGAATGAAAGTATCTTTATTATATTGATTGTGGTTACGGTTTCTTGGGTCATGTGTCAAAATTTAACAAATTGCATACTTTAAATTTCTGTGATTTATTATATGTCAGTTATACATCAGTAAAGCAGTTTTAAAAATATAATGATGCATGCCACTAATTGAACAAAGTAATACTGAACACTCTATATAGCTTGACTTCTTTTATCCTCACAATTCAGTAGATTAATATTTTTGTTCCCTTTTAATTTTTTATTGATAGAGAAACTGAAACTTAGGTTGAAACTTGTCTAACTTAGCACACTAGTAAGTGAAGGTGCTAGATACATGTACAGGTCTGCCTTTACTCTAACTGCTGTGCCACACTGCCTTTCATCCTTGTTCAAACATGATGAATACATGTCGTGTTTCTCCTGATAAATATGTGTAATTTAAGTAGATAAGCATATTTTTTTCAGTGCAACTGGATACCTCTTCTTTGGTAACACATCTCAGAATTGAGAAATAGAAGTTAGTTTGAGAGAATAGGAAATAAAAAGGAAACTGAGACAGGAAAGAAATACAAGACCAAACCACTGGTTTTCAGATGATAACCAATGATCTCTGACACGTTTGCTTGGCCTTCACTTTAAAATCTTAGGCACCCTAATCTCTGCTTCTGCAACAGAATTCACCTAACCTGTTCGAACGTCTTTCACTTGCAAATTCTACATGTAATTCAGTAGATGAATTTCAAATAACCATGTTATTCATTCTGCTTATGATAGAATAGAAGCTCTCACAGCTCCATCACTTGTACTTTTTTAATACTTCTCTCTTACAATGGGGAGAGAGCTTTTAGGGACAAATGGTATTGACCAGTTAACTAAGTAGCTGCTGGCGTAACTGACTAACTGATAGAGGCAGCCTATCAAACGTATTTTTGCAGTTTCATATTGTCTATATGTACATCTTCATGTGATTTTTTTAAATGATTTCTTTTATTCCCCCGTCCTATTTTTCTTCACTTTGCCTTTTATCATTGTTTTCCAATTTGCCTGGCCAGCTATTGACACCTTTACCTAACAGCACCCAAAAAAAATGGATTGTCAGCCCAGACTCAGAAATGAAGAAGTTTAACCAAGAGCTAGAAGCCATTAAAGATAGTCCTTTGAAATTTCAGGATTTTTCTTCCTTTTAATACATTTTATCTTTAGTCTGACTCTTTTATTTTTCCTTTTCTCAATCACAATTTTAGTTCTCTTTATACAGAGTCCTCTGATTTTCTTTAGGAAATCTCATGTACACGAAGACATCATCATATTGAGTTTCCCAACTGTTTTAGTTTACTAGCTGCTGGAATGCGATATACCAGAGACAGAACAGCTGTTAAAAGAGGAAGTTTATTAAGTTGCAAGTTTGCTGTTCTAAGGCGGTGAAGATGTCCCAATTAAAGCAAGTTTACAAAAATGTCCAAATTAAGGCACCAACAAGAGGTTACTTCATTCGAGAAAGGCTGATGAAGTTCAGGGTTTCTCTCTCAACTGGAAAGGTATATGATGAGCATGATGATGTCTGCTAGCTTTCTCTCTAGGCTTCTTTCTTGTTTATGATGCTCCCCCAGATGCGTTTCCTTCTTCATCTCCAAAGGTCTCTGGCTGCATGGGCTCTCATGGTTCTTGTGGCTCTCTCCAAATGTTTCCCTTTTTTAAATGATTCCAATAAGCTGACCAAGACCCAACTGAAATGAATGGAATCACATCTCCCTTTAATCAAAGGTTAATACCCATAATTAGGTGTGTTGCATCTCCATGGAGATAATATAATCAAGTTTCTAGCCTAATGTGTTGAATGGGGATTAAAATAAATGGCTGCCTCCACAAGATGGATAAAGATTAAAACATGGCTTTTCTAGGGGACCTATTCCTTTCAAACTGGCACATTCTACCCTCTGGAGCCTAAAAAAGGCATGTTCACATATACAAAATATATCCATTCCAACAAAGTATCAGAAAGCCTTAAACCTTTTCAGTAACAATACAAATGCAACATAAAGGCAGAAATGATACAAAGTCTCAAAGTTAGTTACGGGTATGGTCAGTCCTAAGGCAGAATTCTCCTCTGGCTCTGGACCTGTAAAACTCAGAACAAATTATTTCCTGCCAACAAAGGAGGGGTAGTCATAGGATAAATACCCCCATTTCCATAGGGAGAAGTTGGAAGGAACACAGGGGTCACTGGATCCACACAGTTCA